>NW_011370943.1:12307-21557 GCF_000735185.1 Notothenia coriiceps | reverse complement strand
TCTCTGTCTCTCTACTCGTGTGTGTGTGTGTGTGTGTGTGTGTGTGTGTGTGTGTGTGTGTGTGTGTGTGTGTGTGTGTGTGTGTGTGTGTGTGTGTGTGTGTGTGTGTCAGAGGAATAAGACTGTAATTCCCATGATTCAGATACCAGATAGTACAGCTGAAGGCCATGCCTCTGTGTGTGTGTATGTGTGTGTGTGAGCAAGGGAGACAACCCTTTAAACAGAGAAGAATATGATTTACTGTGAATGACACTAAGGCCTAAAGGGAGTGCTGTTTTTAATTTGTATTTGCTAAAGTACTAGTCGCTTTCTTGTTCCACTTTCTATGTCAGCTCCTGATTATTAGTACTGTAAACACGGGAATATCTCGTCTGTCTCTCCGATCCGTGTAAAGAACTTAAAGGACAGTAGAATATACGCAGGTTTAGCTGTGCGTCAGACGCCTACACACACACACGTAAGCTCGCCCACACTCAACACACACACAGACACAGAAATGAAGACGGACACAGGCTCTAGCGCCTCTGAGGATGGAGAGGTGCTTTAAATGAGCCAGCCTGATTGATGTCTGCTGAAAGAGAGAGACTGAAGGCTGAAGAAGAGCAGAGCCGAGAGGAGGGAATCGCGTTTCCTTTGATCACTACCGGCTGCTTGTGGAAATGTCAGGTGGCTTGCAAAATGGCGGAAGACAGATATTAGTTGCTCTGTGATTACATAAGAGACACGTTCCTGAGTTTCAACCTTTTAAAAAGGACTTTTATAAATAACTCATATAAAGTCTGAGGCTGCAGCAACGTCCGTCTCAACCAATCTGGCCTCCACTAGCCACAGACTTTCTGTCCGTCCTCGTGTGTTTGTTTTTCTATCTGCCAGTTAAATGTCAGAGGGAGAGCTGCTAATTGGTCTGACATTTCAGCCGAGCGTCATTAGAGAAGAGCCACCGAGAGGGGAAAGATGGAGGATGTCAAACCTCCTGCCTGGCGCTGACATTTTGTCACTCCTGTCCT
Organism: Notothenia coriiceps; assembly: GCF_000735185.1. Lineage (NCBI taxonomy): Eukaryota > Metazoa > Chordata > Actinopteri > Perciformes > Nototheniidae > Notothenia > Notothenia coriiceps. The sequence continues at coordinate 20,550 of NW_011370943.1, read as the reverse complement.
ATTTTTTGGGGGGAGGGTGGTTCAGGGTATTTAGGAGCATCTCTATACCCTTCGGCTCTCAGCAGGCCAAAACGTTGCCAGCATTTCGCCTTAGGATCGCGCCACGCTACGTTTTCATGTGTCGTGTCTGTGGTCAATAACAAATGTGCGTCTGTGTGTGAGTGCATGTGCGAGCAAATATGTGTGTTACAACCTCCAATCATGAAAAGAAAAGGCAAAAGACTAAAAAACACACCATCTGGTATGTGATCATGTACGAGCGCGTGTTAGTCCTCTTTGAATTTGGCTAGTCATTTCAGGGTCGATGGTATAGTGATCTCTCTGCTTGTCAGCGGAGAAAACTGTAAACTGAATTATTATTACGACAAAATATCTCAAAATGCTGAGTGTTTGCTGGTTTCAAGAGAATACTTTTGTGATATAGGTTAGATTGGTAGTTTGCAGACACTAACTGGGTGAACTGATTATGTTGTATTATATCTGCATGTGATATGTGATTGGTAGCTAGCTACTGTATATCTTTTTTCAAGAAAAGCAAGAAAAAATATGGGAAAAAACAAAAAATGCAAATGCTTCTCTTTTATTGGTCTTTTTGTTTCTTTTTTGGGTTATGTATTGTATGTATATTTCTTTTATTCCGAAGCGTCCTCAAAATGTCACATTGTGTTCTATGAATGTTTGTGTTTTAATTTATTTGTGGTTTGCCAAAATGAAGATTTGAAGCATGTTGCCGGTATTGTCACAAGAAAATGAGAAAAAAAAACCTTACTAAGAATGATAGCCTATGTATTTGTGTGATGGGGGAAGGTGTGTTTATTAGGGGGGGATTTCAGGGAGTAAAGAAGGACAGAAGGTTGAAAAGCCTCAAGATTATAAAAGGGAGTATTTTCTTAATTGGGAGTGCATCAAAGTGGAATCAAGAAAATTCCTACGCTCCCGTGAAAACTTCCTAGTCCCCTCCATGATGTCACTACTGTCCCTTCCCCATTGGTCCTGCTCTCGACAGTGATTTGGCTTATGGGTAATGCAGTCAACACAAAGATCTGCACTGACATTTTCCCCAGTCGCAGATCAAGGATCAGTATGACCTCCCTATGCTTCAAATCTTACTCGTAAAGGGAACGCGCACATCTGACCTGTGATCAGTTACTTCTGGGCGACTTTATCCCACTCCTGAATTGAGTGTTTGGTCGAAACCGAGGTCTTAAAAGTTTTAAAAGGTGAAAGGTCGTTGCAAGACCAAACAGGAATGTGCAATAAAAGTTACAGCTTATCAAACTGATTGGATTGTGGTTTTGTTTCACACTTTTGGAGCTTTGTGTGCTGCTACACCTGCATGCATTTTAATGACCTACCTACTGTGTCCTCTGCATGGCCTCCTGCATTGTCCTACATTCCTTTACTGCAGTCAAGAAGTCATCTTTCTAACATCCTCAGTAAGGACAGACTGTAATCATCCGCCCTCTCTTCACTTGGGCTTATATCAGTCGTCCCCCAGCTTGATGGAAACACAGTGTTCCCTCTCTGCGTGTGGATCTAGAGTGCCATAATCTGACACAGGCGCCCGTAAATGGATTAATTTTAAAAGCACGGGTCATGCTGACTCCAACTGTACGAAAGCAGTTGTGTGAAGGTCACCTGTAAAGACAATACACAATTACTAAACTATCTGGGAGTCCAACATGAGTAGGGACCAAACCTTACAAAACAACCTTTTACATTTAACTGTCAAATCCTGACCTACTTTATAGTCCATTGTAAATACATATAAGGATATCACCAATTTCAGAACCCATCGACTATCAGTCATGCAACAATAAGGCTCGGGGGATAAGGGTTTATATTTTGAAAGTACTGCTGTAGACTGTGGATATATGGGTCAAAAATCAATGCGCTTGTCATTGTTTATAGTGTAGTTAGTTATTAAAGACATGACATTGAAAGATGACGTTTTTTTCAACTAAATTGTCATCAGGCATTAGCTGATAGGTTCTGAGATTGCATTTCTCCAATGTGATCCACTTCCTTAGCTCAGCACACAGACTGTTTACCTGCAATCAACCAAGTTCTGCTCTAACGCGATTGATCAATTCAACTACAAACGAAAAACAGAACGCTTCAAGTACCAAAATCTTGTCTGACTGACCTTGACCTTGATCAACAGTGTTATCCATATTGTATCACCCCACCCTCCTCTAACCTGAGCAGAGGTCTAGTCGAATAACTGAAGAAACGCTTTATAGATTTTATTATAATGATAATGAGGTTATTTCTTTTGCAATGTTCTGGCATATATAAAGAAAGTGTCATCTGATCCAGAAGATTGAAAAAGATATTGAAGTAGCTGGATTGATCTCAACCGTGTTACAATTTTGGGTCCAGAACAGGCCTTATTTCACTGAAGACATTTTGAAATAGGAAAAGCACAGGTGTCCATACACGTAATTAAGCTACTTTGTGTTTAGGACAATGCATGCTGGCTTACTTGGACACTTAAATATAATGGAGCCATCGTTAACATGATTGGTAACACCTGCAGTTCTTCTTCTCTTCTGTCTTTTGACATAGCTCTTCACTATTATTTCACTTAAGCCTTCTCGCGTTAAGAAATAGTTTCTTTCACGGAGTTTTGACTAATCTGAGAATGAACATGAAATACTTGAAACACATAGGTGTCATTTATACCATTAATGAGGACTGCATTTAATTTAGGTATTACTGATCCATGTGTGCATGCATACTCACCTAATGTCCTACTGGGACCCTTAAATGAAATGGAGGCATTGTTAGTGTTATACGGTAAGTAGGCCTACCACATGTTCTTTTCCTGCTGTGAGAAAAGTAGATATGAAGCTAGTCAGAAGCCAGCTAGCTAAGCTATATACCATTAATGTTTTTAGCAAAACCTGTGATTTTCATTCTTTGTATCAAAATGCCTGCTATGATAAAGAGATGTCTGTAGCCTATAATAGAGATACAGAGCTACAGTCAGAATAGTGATATGTTATTAGAAAAACCTGTCAAAATGTGTCAAAATGCCTGTTGTGGAAAAGTAATATCTCTGTAGGCCTACTGTACAGCTACAGCCAGCAGCAGCCAGCTAGCTTAGCCGTTTCCCTGAAAATGGGGAGACGATTGCCTGGCTCTTTCCAAAGGTAACCAACTCAGTCTCACGGCATTTCGTGTTATAGTCACGAAATTAATTTGATCTATTGATTCGTGTTCACCAACACGACTTAAGCATTTTTTCCGTGTCACACAGAACGATAAAAGCAATGTATTTCTATTGGTAGTATATTTCGTGCCTGCAACACGTATTTTTGTCCGGTCGGTTCTTGGAAGACCAGAAGCTGTGTGGTTCATAAAAACATTTTCTTACTCAATATCTTACCCTAAGCCTAACCCTTTTATTTTAAATTGTATAATGTCGGAGTTTGTTTGCTGACTGCGAGGGAAATAAATGGGGCTCAGAGCCTCAGAATAGGGGAGAGGGGGGTAAATTGAGCCAGTGGGTAAATTGAAACACCCTTTGTAACTAGGCAACGCCTTATAGTTGTAATCACGTGACTTGAAATGATGCAAGCTCCTCCCATTTCTCATTGCCTGTGAAAGAGAGATGCTCATTGTGGTCTGGTAAGTAAATATTTTTACAAAAAAAACGTTTTTTGCTTGTCAAAGTAAATGTTCTAGATGTCAGCTATATCGGCTGTCATGTAAAAAAAAAGCGTATTAAACCATGTGAATCATTAAGCTAAAGATGACTCTGAATTTTAATGCTAGGCTATTTTTTCTAAAATGGTGGCTATGGGGTAGAGTGAACCATGGGCCTTGGGGTAAGTTGAGCCAGTTTTTCAATGGAGAAATTAATGAAAGTAGGCCAAGTTGATAATAAGAGCTCATTGTAGGCTATATTTAAAGTTGAATTTACCCTGTTTGATTGGTAAGATGTATGATTACTTTTCCTTTTAACATGTTAAAAAAAAATCAATCAAAAACTAAACTTGCATTTGGTTTGTTATTTATTGTTTAAAGTTACCTTTAAGATGTGTTGTAGGTATGTCCAGTTTTGAACAGGTATGTCCAGTGGTTAAATGTACCCCCTGACCTGGATCAACTTACCCCTGACCCGGGGCAAGTTGAGCCACAAGACAACTTTTTTTTAGAAGTAATATTTTCACTGCCCTTGATCAAATATGAATTCTTATCATTGCCATTGATAGGAGACATCCTGAATTATAGGTGTGTGCTTTCATTTTACTATGTGTCATTTCTCCTTGCTTAGAGGACAGCATAACTAAAAAATGGCTCAACTTACCACTCTCCCCTACTGGAGTCTGTTTTTTTTTTTTCTTTTTATTCGTTCTAATTTTTTATTATTTGGTGCAGGCACGAAACATACTACCAATAGAAATACATTGCTTCTAAAATCGTTCTGTGTCAGAATACTGAAATCTGTATTTTCGTTATCTCTTTTTCCTTCAAATTTGTTATTATTTACATTGCTTTTAAAATCGTTCTGTGTGACACGGAAAAAATGTGAAAATTGTGTTGGTGAACACGAATCAATAGATTAGTTTTGTGACTATAACACGAAATGCCGTGAGACTGTGTTGAAGGTAACATACTCTGATTGCAAGCATCTCTAAAGCTTGCTAATTAACACGGTAAAGCAACAAATCTGTGTTGAAACCTGGTTTTACAGGGGGTCAAGTAAGGCCACAAAAGCGTACGGATACACACTTTGATGTCAAAATTCACACTTTGTCAGCAACTGTTCAACAGGTGTATGTTAAGACTAATATCTGTTGAACAACGCACATTTATACACCCTTACTGAACACACACACACATTGCTATCATCATTGCTGACATATCCTAATTAATTGATCCCTGAGGACTTGTTTTTGTTTAGTTGATTTTTCCCTGCAGCTCATTAAGAAGGGAGAGACTGAGCAGTGTGTGGATCAGAAAGAGTGAGCAAGATATTGCTTAAAGGTCTACCGAATACTGTGAGGACATCAAGCATACACAAAAGCCAGGTGTGTGTGTGTGTGTGTGTGTGTGTGTGTGTGTGTGTGTGTGTGTGTGTGTGTGTGTGTGTGTGTGTGTGTGTGTGTGTGTGTGTGTGTGTGTGTGTGTGTGTGTGTGAGAATGTTTTCAAGCCCAAGTAGAAGCAACAGGCCTTCATTATTCAATTGTGAGATAACAAAACCGTCCCCTGAAGGTTACCTTGACATAGAAAACATCCAAAAGAACCTCAGCGAGTTTAGGGAAGGTGTCCGTCAATGTGATTATGTATTCAGGTAACGTAACACGCAGCATGATGAAATAGCACCCTAACGATCAGAGAGATGCGAGCATATTGCAACTGTTTTCACGAGGCGAGCTTAGTTGGAATGAGATTTAAATGGAGGTGAGGAAATGATAAGCTGTTTTTTATGGTTAGCTGGATAATTGTTTTGTTCAGGATTATGGATGTAGAGATGGGTAAAAGCTCTTTAAAGCAATCACGTTTGTTTGTATCTGTGGAATAGGTTACCTTCCTGTTCTGTGTGAACATAAATCTTTAAGACAAAGTCAGAGGATTCATCACGGCAACTCGTAGCTATAGGGTGTAAGATGACAATACATTTTTTTAAGTGAAAAAGCTTAAATAGATTTTTTTTTATCGCAGAATTGCAGAATGCTTCACAGGATAGAAATAAAGTCTGAAAACATACATGTGAAGCTATAAAAAGAAGGTTTAAACGATTATGGAGGACTAAAGCCGCAATAAAGTAAGTAATAATTAATTAATTAATGAAATAATGAGGAAAAATATGAATAGATAAAGCTTTAAATATAAAATAAATGTGCAAATTACTTTAAAAATAAATAACATTTATTCCTTTTTTTTATTTTTGTGAATATTTATTTAATTTCAAATCAACCTGCATATGCATTTTAGAATTAAGGCTTTTATTTCTCAATTTCTTCATATATGATTATTATTTATTCTTTTTTTTTCTTACAATGGCAGCTTAGGTACTCGTTAAACAATACATTGCTGTCCTCATCAGAGAATCAATATCATCCGTTGTTGGTTGTTAGCTTAAAGACATGTTTCCTGTTGTGGTAATGGAAATATTGACTGGCCACTCCTAAAGAAAATGTTAAACAGAATAACATTTTTTTTTTTTATACCCCTGGAAATAATTACTGCACTTTATTCTTTATTCTTACATAAGTATATGCTGCGTGTATTTGTTGTCATATGTTGTGATGTTTTTGTTTTGATGGCACCTTTCATTGTACATGTATAATGACATTAAATTATTCTATTCTATTATTACCCTGCAAAATAACTTACTTTGATTAATCGGTTATCAGTATTTTTGTCATTTTCTGTAAGTTGAGCAACAAATAATTTCAACACTACTGGGAAACATCAACAGATAGTGGCACTACGTGGAAAAGCAGACAACGAGGGTATTGTGATAAACAAAAATAGGATGTAACAAGACGGTGAAATAAGGCCACACAGCCTGAAGAGCAAGAGGTTAGCTTCTCCTCTCCATCTGAATTATATTAGCTTTATTAGATAAGATTTGATTTGTGAGTCTCCCATTTCCTCTGCTCTGTCCTCGCTGACACACGCGATGCCGAGGAGATTTCACAGAATGTCTCTATATGAGATCAGCCATGTCGAGAGCAGGAGAGAGAGAACACACACACACCATCAGACACACACACACACACACACACACACACACACACACACACGTGGAAACACTTGTCGTTCATTTGGGGACAGAGTTAATGTCAAGAGGATCAGTGGAGGCAGCAAGGGGCAGTAAAAGGGTCAGGGAAGAAAAACCTGAAGGGTAGAAATCTCCGGGGAGAAGCCATCAAAAAGCCTGTGTTGAATTATAGATCCACCTCCCCCCTGCCATACATGAGTCAATGCATGATGTCGCTCTCTTCTGAAATGCATGACATACTGGTTGAGCTTTTTCATCGATGATATGGATCACACATCATATATCATCTGTTGATCATGATAAATCTCACAGGATGACATTCAATGATGCTGTCTTGTAAAATCACACGTAAAGAAAAAAGGAGCTGAAGGACGTTTCATCTCAAGGGTTAGAGAAAATAATATAAAAATATTATTCACATATGTGACACTGGAGCTGGGATTCCTTTCAATACAACCCGCATGCATAATGCATACATGCCCACTGGCACTACACTACTGGTGTCTCACTTGGAAATATGGTGTTCAATAATGAATGGTATCTCCCCTGTTGATACACAGATGTATAGATAAGAATGGAGGGGAATTTGCACCTTGATCATGTATGCATTGTGCATCTGTGTGAATGTAATGGGGCCATCAAAAATGGATTTTGCTCCATGGAAAACATCTGCCAGATAAATTAGAGGACTCTTCAAGCAGTACGAGGAGTGTGAGTAAAGCTGCTGTTGCTCATTAGTATCACTGTGACCTTAACCTAGCAAGGTGGCTAACTTCCGTCTATGTCATTCCCTCTAAATGATGATGCAATTCTGCTGAGAATGTCTTGTTTTGTTAAAAGCAAGAGTAGCCAATCTTATATCACTGCAGTGTGTGTGGTACTTGCAGTTTTTCTGGCCTTTTTCTGACCTTTTGTTTTCGAGCAACATTGCTTTTCTTACTGCAAAATGTGAAGTTGTCAGTCTGTGGATTTAAAGCATAATAGTCTTCATTGATGAAAAAGCCCCTTTGTCTTTCTGTAACACTGTTATCAAGCGTGACAACCCCACCATCACAAGATACTGTTACATCTGAGACGGTGTCTTCCCAGAAAACACAGACAGACACATGTGCAAGAGACAACTAAGGCACAGTATCCAAATCACATAACTAGAGATCTGACATTTTTTTAACCTGCATCACAAATGTATGATGGTCCTTAGACGTTGCTATTCTTCATTAGTGCGAATCCTGTGTTGTCAAATCTTTATTCTTCTCATTTCAGCTAATACTTTGGCTTTCCATAACTTCAGCTTATTTTCAGCTACAGAAACCATTCAAATATTAAACAATTCAGCCTTTTCAGGAATCAATGGCAAACCTTCAACTTTTTAAAAATATGTTATACTTTTTGAAATATTCAGCTTTTTAGACTCTTTTTTTTAACATGGAAGTCAATGGGAGGAGCCTTCAAATCCTCTCTTAACCTACATTTTCGCGCCAAATGCTTCTCCTTCCACATACT
>NW_011370943.1:0-12301 GCF_000735185.1 Notothenia coriiceps | reverse complement strand
GAAGTCGAGGGGAGGAGCCTTCAAATCCTCTTTTCCTACACCTTACGCCAAATGCTTCTCCTTCCACTGATCCATTGATATCTTTTATTCTTTTTGAGATATTTAACTTAGTTAGGAGCTTGTTAGAGAGGCCTTTTTCAGATTTTAACATTGGTGTGTATTGCGCAGCTCATTAAGTCTAGAGTGCTTTGATCTCAAAACAGAGTGCAGGAGTGCTTGAAATTCTCCCCAAAAAATGTTTTAAACCTGCCATAATTCCCAAACCCTACACTCCTCAGACACATTAAAACCTCTCCTAAAATAAAAAAAATAAGAACAAATATTAAACAAAATGCCTCTTGAGGGCATGAAGAGACAAAAAGTCCACCCAGCTCCCAATTGATTCCCATGTTAAAAAAATCCGGATCTTTCTTCAGAAGAGAGAGAAGTACACTTTAGACAAACTGCTCCCATCTCCACATTTTACACACAAAACCAAAAAAAAACATATTTCAGTTCATTGGGGTTCCCTGATGCTCACGGTCTGGTAATTCTTTGATAGGAGCCATAGTTTTTGAACAGGTGGCAAAATGGTCAGATATGATCCTCAATGCATTCTTAATGACACTCAGTGCTGCAGCTGGTAACCATGGTGTTGCTGGGCAGATTGAAAGCTTTGATCTCTGGGCTCACACAGGTGTTATGATTATTTGTAATGATTAGGTGCTCAGCAAAGAAACACTGACAAACACACTGGACTTTAACAGACTGTCTCAGGCTATTCTTTTTTGTCTGATGGAGACTTCATACTGACTTCAACAGGTTCCACATATTTTGTACATTATTGGTGACTTATGGTCTTAGTCGAAAAGTTTGCAGTCAAAATATTCTGCTGCTTTCCCAGGCCTTTTTACTTTCTTTTCTCTTCTTAATACAAATTCATTCACTACTACTTACATCTGATATTTAACTCCTTCAGCCTATTTTCAGCTGCAGAANCAAAAATAATAGTTTTGTTTTGATTCATATTGTAAAGGTGCATAATGTTTTTGTATTTTCTCAAATGCAACCTATTACCCCCACCGAGGAGTGGTGATCCAGAACGGGTTCAGAAGGACCAGACAGAGGGTCCCACTGTTCATTTGAAACAATTTCTCCCGGGAAGGACTGTTCACAACAGACTCGCTTGGGCCATTTTTGTTGACGGCTCATGGTAAATTATATATATTTGTTTGTCACAAAATAGGAACCTGCAGTTGCTTCATTGGTTCTTAATTTTTGACATACATTTCAGATAATTAAAATCTTTGTTAATCAATCGTCACATAACTTCTTTCAAGCACCCCGTGACTGACACTATGCGACATTCTAGGCTGTTGGCACCATGCACTGAGACGGCCTCGAGATCGTTCAGTGCAACTGTATCTCAGTATATCCACACAAGTCCACATGTGTGCAACAGGTTATCTGACGTTTCCAAGAAGAGGGGATGAGCAGACTTTAACAGCACTTGCTGATTGCTCAGCTACAAGAGCAAATGTATGTTTAAGTTTAGTGTATTGCAGACATTAGCTGTGTAGGAGACACAACACACGGCCTCTTATTGTGTTTTCGGAGGAAAATAAAGTGTATGCTATTTAGACTGGCTCCACTCCTGTAGAGCCAGATTATCCCCAGTTATCCTAGCTGCTGTCAAGTTACTCTTTTAGTTCAGTTTCAAATTCATTTTTAGTTGCATGTGCCAGCTAACAATATTTTGTTCTTGTGTTTCTTTGGAATGAATCCTGAACGAGGGTTCTCTCTCTCTAGTGTTCTGTATAATAATTTGGATGAAGGGGAGAAAACGCAACCAATTCCTCCAAAACTGTCCAGCTCGTGACTGAGGCTGAAGGGAATTGTTGAACTGGCACATGTTGACTTCCTATGTCTCAAAACAGAACTTTTTGGACTGGGACTTTTGGATTTTACCTTGTTTACATTATCCAACCACACAAACCTTTAAAAAAAAAAGTTACTTTTTTTTCTGTGTCATATGTTCTCACAGGTGGGGCAGCGCCTTGTCAGCGGGGAATGTTTGATGGGATGGTGTAGTACTGTGGTTCCGCTACATCCTCCTGGATGTGTGGGGTCCTTCTCTTTTCTTTTGACAAGTGAGCCAGTAGGGTTGCTGGCAACAGGGCAGTGGAGTTTATAATTTTTTATGGCATTTCTTTCCTATTTAAATGCACATACATTAGCTAATATAAGGAAATGAATGTTTTATGGAAAAAAATAATACATTTGCATCATTATTGTGCTATTCAGTGCGAAGTGTTATATGATTGTTATTTATTTATTAGATTAGATATATATAAATTTTTATCCCACTATTAAAAAAAAAAGATATTAGGATTGACGAATGTCTGTAAATTAGTACATACTAAGGGACTGTTTAAAAATACGAAACCGTTATTAGGATTAACCAGAAGTGTCCGAAATATTACGAAGAGTCTGAAACACAGGAATATCCGTTTAAGGTGTATGATAGTGCCGTATATGGACAGCAAAGTCTTGTATAATCTTACAGAAATACCGTTAAAGTTGACGAGCCCGTAATATGACAGAAACAAAGTCTTGAAACGAATAACCGAAAGGGGGCGGAAGTGTCGTTAGATACGGAAAGCGGCAGCATTACCAGCACTTTGTCCGTTTTCAAAGGTTTTTTTTTTACAGTGAAAGCGGTATTCACAACTGAAAAACAATGTTGCCTTCCAACCCATTTGTCGGTTTATGTGAACTACGAATTTTTAGCAAATTATGGCAGAAGCACTCCTTGGCAATCATAAAGAAAACTATAACAGGCCCCATGGAACCAAATATATAGGCGTTGGATGCGTAATATCAAAGAACTTCCTAAGTAACCAGAAAAGGCATTCTAGCGCACCACGGGCAAACCATATGGCTTTTAATTATTATTACTAAATTGAATACTGATCCGGCTTTGGCCGTTGTGCTTGCACTTGCCGCAAGAAAAACCCTGTTGACTTAATGCAAAATAGAAAAAACACTGATTCTCAATATAATATTTAGCCAGTTGGGGAACTCTCCGCGGGGATTCTTGTTGATTTACTGCTTTTGAGTTGGATTAGTGTCTGTAATGGATCACTGTCCCACTTGTGCTTGTTATGAGAGGGATTGCGTGAGAGAACATTCCTCTTTCCCCCTGCCAGGAGGGAGTTACATGCAGTGTAGACACTCACTTACCCAAGGCTGCTGGGAGCGGGACGTTCATTTCATAACTGAATTGGCAGTATTTGGGCGGGGGAAATGAAAACCCCTAAATTGTTTTGTTTAGACCGGAAGGCCTCTGTTGTCCCCATATTCCTCACAGAAGCCATTATTACCTGTCTTGAAATTGTGAATTACGTGTTATTAATGAACAGTGGGATTTATGTGACATGAACATTACTTTATATCATTGCGCCATATATCGAACTGCGCATCTATTCAAATGATGACTAATGGAGATGGAGAATATTTGAATGGCTAATTGAACGTGATTGCACATTTTCTTAGTAATTGTTCATAGATTGGAAATTATGGAAATTCATGTGAGTGCTTATCGTGTGTGTTTGTTTTTGGGCTAGTCTCCTGGAATTCCACCTTAATCAAACCAGAACTCATTTTCAATGGCTGATATTGTCTTGAGGTGGATGGAGATCGTCAGATATTTTGGCTTGGTTAGACTTGGTCTGATTGTACACGATGGTTTGTCTAATAGAGAAGCTTAAATGTTTACCAAGTGAGTCATCATTACTGAACCGAGGAACAATTAAAAGATAAAAAATGGAGTTGCAATAGATGATTTCAGCACGACCCTTTTATTATTCTTTGAGAGAAAAATACCTAGATCCAACATGGAAAAATAGATTTCAGTGTTCACTGTCCGGTTGTCCAGACAACATTTTTAGACCAAAGCAAGGTTTCCCTCTGAGAAGCGGTGTGCATCCCTTGTATTAGTGTCATTTCAAACGTTTTTCCCTGTGCTTCATACTTTATTCTGTTTAACACTATTCATTTTGGAGCCAGATCAACAATCGCAGTCTTGCTCTTAATAAATTCAATATGGAGAACAACTAATACTTCTTTTTTCAAGGAAATTCTTAGTTCAAGATCTCTCAAATTGTGTATAAAATAAAACACTATAGTGTTGGATAAGACCACGCTTGCAATGTGCACATTTAATCTGTGTATTCATTTTCACTATATTCTCTCCAAAAAGATTTAATAACAACATACAAATATTCAATTTCTCTGTTTCGCAACATATAGAAACAATCCGAAGTTATGGTTCTTTACCAGCCACAGCCACTTTAGTAATGGCGAAATTAGCCACTTGAAGTTTTTTTGAAGCTTCCTCCAATTGGTTTGGTACACGTAAAACAGGCTGATGTGGACTTCTCAACGGATGAGGTCTTTCTTATATTGATTCCGAGGTGCAAGGATGGGAATAACGGTAGAATGAACATGACACAACATAATGAAATCATTTGGTATAAATATTTGGTTCCATATTTTCCAGGTTAATAATAATGTGGTAAATACCAAGATGTTTATATTGAGTGTATCTGTCAACGATTCAGCTGACAACACATCATTTTCCCTTTACCTTATTTAAGCTTGTGGTCAGCTAACAACACATAACTATGTTTTTATGGGTATGCTTAGCCAACAGGAGCACAAGAAATCACACTCAGTTTACTTGAATGGGAACCAGATCTTATGATATTTCCTTACATTAAAGGTGGGGTAGTTTATCACTTCAGAATCATTGTATACTTCATGGAATTGCTCTTAACATCCCGAATAGCAATGAATAAATTAAATGCTTTGACAATAATCCATACAAAAAATTCATCTGTGGAACCTAGACGAAAAAGCACGACCAATTATCAGCCGCCCGGTAAATAACTGGATGGCCTTACTGCCTGTCAGGCCTTCCATCTGGTTGCACAAACTTATCTCGTGCCCTCATTTGGTCATATGCCACGTTATGTGTGTTGGAGGGAGGGGCTCTTAAGGGAAGTCTGAAGGAAGTATTTTTCAAATTCTTAGCGCAACTCGGAGCTGTTTCTCCATTCCTACCTTACCTTTAAGTTTCATTTACATGATACACGGTAAAACGACTTTGTGCTGAAGTTTGTTTTGTTATTGAGAGTGGCCTGACCTAGGCGGAATTTGCTACCGTTCTCGTTGCGCATCCTTAAAATTGGCAAAATCTTCGCTTTAATTAAAATGATATTTTTAAACTGTTTTACCGCTGGGCTTTTCAACGTGCAAGCAATCATGATTGGCTGGCTGTATGTAGCGGTCCATAAGCTAGCCGTGGGGAGAAACTATATGAAAATGGTTTTTATGGAGAACATTGTTAGGTTGCGGCGGTTTTAGATTACTGTTATAATCTTTGATCTACATATCTGTATATTTACACCAGTCATATCCCTAAATGATGAGGTTCTTGTTTGTGTTGCTGACACCTTAAACAAAGTCAATCTAAGTGCGCTGTGTTACAGCCAATGACATGAGATCTTATTTATTACTTATAATTATCTCTCTTGCTGTTTTTGTGCTAACCTCAACACCAGCACACCGCTCCTTGGCTTATTGAATATTAACATGAGCCATGTTACTTTCATCAAACAGTCATAATTTCATCTTAAAAAAAGACAGTTTATCTGCTTATTGCTGCATTGAAAATTTATGTACCTTGAATGCCTATTGCTTCTGTGCAGACGAGCTCTCTTTTCAGTTTCAGGGCAGTCAGTATTGTTTGAAATGCATCTTTCATATTGAAAATGCTTTGATTCTTCAGGCCATCCCTCATAATAATCCATGAAGTGGATGTGCATTGTTGGTCATAATGAGAGAGGGTTTTGAAACTGTGAAGCGTACAGAATAAACGGTATACTCCTTTGATTGGTGTTGGTGTGAAAAAATATCTATCATCCACTCCTAACATATTAATTCAGCCAACAGACTTCTTTGAGCAGGGCTGTAAACGCATCACTCACCTCTGCTCACAGGATCTGTGTCCAAGCCGTGCCTCCTACAAAAAACGACCCATATAGGCCGATTGTTTCATTTGCCCTTATTACGACCCCAGAGACATGTTTTTAAAGAGGTGTATGTTGTTTCTTACACGGACCACTAGAGGTGCTCTAGTGGTCGTGTAAGCAAACAACATGCTCCCGGCCGCGTCTATCGTTATTCCAAAACCGAGTTTAGATTGAACCACGCCCACTTCCGCATTACGCAAGAACGTTAGCCTTTAGCGTCATAGACTTCATCTTCGGTCAGTTATACCATAGCGGTCGCGGTAAAGGGCCAGGAATAGTTGTTTTTTTGGTCTTACTGGTGTTTTATCATCTCAGCTGTGAAGTATTAGGGCATTATTTTAATTGATTACTATTTATATATATATATATATAGGCCTCACACATGTATTCATTTATAAACCATAAACATATATTATATATATATATAAACACAACATATGATTACTCAACAAATGTATCTATTCATTTATAGCACTACAGGTGTAAAAGCATTTGGTAGTCTTTATCATCTCACTATTGTCAAGTATGAGCGTTATCAGATGATACAATTTTAGTTATAATAGGAGATAGGCGCTTCATCACATATACAACAGTTTCATAGACATATATTTGTATTAATTTAAAGTAGCCATTTAGAACCATCATATATTTAGATCTATAAAGTATTAAATAAACGTTAACATGTTACATTGACAAACAAAAAAAAACTGAAACATTATATTATATAGGCTATATATACTAGATGTAACATTGCACTATTATGTTATCCTCATACTTTATATCCATTCGTAGGATTAATATGAAGTATGATGAATTAACATTACCTCAGTGCACTGCATAAGTGTGGTCCGTCAGTCTATTGATAAAGATATTGTATTTATGCATAGCCTACAGTCTTATGATATTTTATGCAGCGTTTTATAAGGGACGGTATTATTGATTGTTCAGATTCTATTGTCAGATTCAGATTTCGCGGTTGTTCAGCCAGTGTTACGTAGATCTATTCGGATCCTTGCGTAATGCGGAATAGGCGTGCTTCACACCGTCTAAAGTGGTTTGGAAGTATACGATAGAGCTCTCGTCCCGTTTTCGACTTTAACCATTTGCTTTCGGGGAGCCCTATTTTTCAGTGCACATCTTGCTACTAAATATATCACACGCACACTCTGTTGACTGGCGCAGCAGCGCGGATGCGATCAATGCTATACAAATCACTCTTCTACTAGCACTACTACAGAACAGTGTCCACTATGCCGGCCGGCTGTGGCCGTTGTTGAAGCTCTTTCAGGCCTCCGCATCGGGCAGGCCTCTCCCTCGGTTGTGGAAGTTGTCAGTTCGACTAACGCGTTAAGCCGGCAACGATAGGTTGATCTCCATTTCACCGTTGTCAATTTTAGACTCCTTCGCTTCTTTGCGTTTAATCCAAAGCAGTGACGCCTGCTGTTTTCGTTCGCCATATTTTTACTACGAAGCCAGAGTTAAAAGATTATCAATATGAACATTTCAAATATCGCGCCGGCATTACCGCCATAACCATAGCAACGTAAGTATAATGCAGCGCCGCCAGCGTACAGATGGCAGACACCCAGACATATTCACAAAATATATAAACAAATATTCAGAAACTGTAATGAACAATACATATTATTTAATTTCAAGAACTGTTATTTACAGAAATCACTTTTTATTCTGTGTGGACACAAGTATGCACGATTGTTTTGGGCTCACCTGATTTATCTAAAGTCAGCCATCAAGGGAGCTTCCCTCCCGTCTTCGGGGGATGGAGCCAAGCTACCCTACTCCACCCCATTTGGAACAGTGGTCTGTGGCTGTATGGCAGTCGATTAGGTGCGCGCATTGTTATCATAAGGTGATCACAGCTAACGCCTGTCGTCAGATTTCATTTAAAACAGATCTGACTTTAAGAATATTTCTGCGCTCATAAAGAATGATAAGATAAGAATAATGCGTATTGAATGGTTTCATTAATTAGTGAGTTTATTTAACACTAGAACCGCCAATCGGGTCCAATTGTGTGATGTGTGTTGTGTGTGTGCAATGTAACTATATTTCAATAAAATATTAAAGTCTCCCAGTCCGTGACTTTTCCTGAAAGTGTGTTATGTAGTACCCTATGTTTTGTTTTAAATTGCATTCTAATAGCGAGGATTTGACGGGTTTAGTGTCAAACACCTCTGGTGGTTCTAATGTAAGGTAATTAGATACAGTAGAAGCCCTTTTTTTATCAGTAAGCAATTTACCAGTTGAACATTAGTACAGGTCAACTAACTGATGGGTCACCTTGCAATGACGTGTTGTGTCTAACTGTAAGCATTTGTCAACTCGGAGTAACCCTACAGTTAATTTAGCTGCCGGAGGAAGAAAGATCAAGGGGGAGTGGGAGAGAGCTTTGGTATGATGGGCCATTAGCAGGGGGCGGACTGGCCATCGGGACGTTCGGGACGAATCCCGATGGGCCGGTACTGAAGTGGGCCGTCGACGATGTGGGCCGGCCGGTAACCGGCAGGGCTCGACATTATAAATGACCCGCTGGCCCGGAAGCACTATTTAGACATCTCGGGCCAGCATAACGTACTTTCCACTTGCCCGCTCGGGACCACTAAAAATATTGCTTTAAAATAATTGTCCTGTGTTATTGGTATTTGACTAGCAATTTAGTTAAATTGTTTCGTTTATCAACGCTACAACATAGAGTTCCGTGAGTCGGTTGTCGTTGTTGGGTGAAAAGCAAACAGCTGTTTGCTGCGGAGCGCAGCGCGAGCAGGCTCCCGTGAACGGGAGCGCGCTCCTTCACTACAAACTATCGCGCCACCTAACCATTCGCCAAAAGGTTTTTAATACCAGCGGTAACCGGCCAGCGCCGGGCAAAAAACAATCTTCAAATAAAAGAAAGTTACCGGAGGAGTTAAAGGAGAGTGACAGGGAGCATGAAAAGAAGAGGGAGAGAAAGTTTCAGCCAGTTTGATCGATGGAGTTGGCTTCTAGTGGTGCAGTGACGCGTCCTAAAACCCTTTTATAATCTATCGATTAGATTTATGATTCGAAAATTATAAAAGTAGGGTAGACATGTGGAGATTATCCGGCTGAACAAAACGTGCATTTATCAAACAGGTTTGTTTTCCACAGACCTTATTTCCAGCTATTTTCCAAAACCCTTTTGAGAAATCCCATTGCTTTTTGTCGAGGGAACCAGCAGCTTACTTCCTGGTTTAGGACGCGTCACTGGCTGCACCTCTCAATATGATGCCAATATAAACAAGGTCTTCTGTCGGCTCTGTACATCAATGCCGACCTATGCTGACAAGTAAGTGAAGAGTAGACAATATAAAGGTATTGGCGAAATGTCCCAGCAGTTTAGGATAATGAAGGTTCTAATCAAATCAATTACATAGCCATTACATGTCTAACTCCTAATGACAGGAAGGCAGAAAGTGCATTATACAAATAATAATACTCATAACAATAGCAGACATTTTTTAACAATAACCACAATATCATTATTTTAATAAACCAAATAAGAACAATTGAGGAAAATGAGGAAGAACTGATGATTCAAATGTTGTAGTACAAGTAGTAATGTAGTTTGTGCATACATTACTATTGCAACAAATGTGTTAATTTTCTTCATTATTAGTCGATTTTTTTTTTTGGACGAATGCTCCGGGCCAGTGGTTACAATGGTGGGGCCAGTGATAATATAATGCCAGTGGCATTTTACCCTTAATGTCTACCTCTGCGGTAAGTCACTTGCACCGCGGTGGGCCGGCGGTACCGAAGTGGGCCGGTCGAGAGTCCCGGGCTGATTTGTAGTCCCAGTCCGCCCCTGCATGGAAGGAATTCCTTCTGTCTCACATAAGCACCTACGTTTCACCTATGAACCTGCAATAATTTGAGCGCAAAAGCCTCATAACATGCTTTATAGAATGGCCAACACAAAAATAAATACATCTGTCTTCATCATGGGGAACCAAACCATCATGAAAAGAATTGTGCAAATGTGGGTGGATTTAAAATGTCTTCAAGCAGCACCTCTTAGTACAAGTTACTGTAGTCTTTTTATTCAATTTGTGAAATGCTCTTTTTTTATATATATTTTGTTTAATTCTCTCATTGCAAAGTGCCTCAGAACACATTTGGAGCACAAATAAACCAGCATCAACAAACCGCCTCCACAGCATCAACAGAAACACTCTTCATCCTTCTCGCTTTGAGCTACCATCCTTTGATACATCTGCTGCCTGTATATGGAGCATTTCATGCATTCTTAAAGGCTTGTGGTGGTAAGAGCCTGCAGAACTATTTTCTGTTACTGTACTTTACTGAGAAAATTGTATTTGCAACTTTTGAGCCGTGAAGTGCAGAAAAGTTGAGTGGTACGAGCATTAAGAACGATGTATCTGGATGCAAGCATTGCTTTTAATAGTTAATCCAATGCAGTATTATTGTGTGCGTGGAACAGCTGACTTGGCCTTCACGTGGATTCTGCCCTGTGCCCTTCAATTCATTTACCTTGAGAATATTATTATTTCTCTGTTGGTGATTTGTCAGCATGAGGGCTGAGGTCGCAGGGATGGATAGAAAGAAAGAGGAAGTATTTAAAGACAACACACTTGGGGAACAGGCAGGTACAGCTAACCCCAAACTGTCATCCTGACATACGACCCCATATTTCTCTGCGTGCTGCTGAGCAGGATACATTTTTGCACCGTTTTTGGAATCAGTCAACCTGACAGTCAGCAAGTAAGAACAGTTTGTAAGCAATGTGCTTGGGCTGTGCAGGGATCTGAGTCTGACTGATAAAAATGGGATTTGGGCCTTGAGACTCCCAAAAACCAACCGTGTAAAGCCTGGTAAATAATAATCAGGCATGGGTAGTAGCAAATCACCTTTAATGGCATTACTTAATTGCAATACAGTGAAGTGGATTCCGTTGAAGTTAAAGAAAAAATTGATTTTAAAATCCAGAGCAACGTACTTATTTCAACATTTCACAGTTTCACAAAATAGTTTATAACGCAAGAAAAAATAAACTTTCATAGGCTTATTTTGTGTGTAAAGCAGAGAAGGGGACAGAGCATGATTTGTAGGACAATTGCTTCCATTTTCTAATCCAGCAATCACAATACAGGACAAACAGGGACATTTGCATGTTGGTTCATTTTATTTAAAGCTTACGTGTATAGCATCTAACGTCATCTAACGATGACGGCAGCATTTGTAATATTGATGGCAGAAATTCCTCTGTACTGTGATGTGGTTCCCATTAATAATTTACATCCAAAATAATGCCAAAAATGTAACCTTTTTTGTCTTCATTTGACTATTTGGTATTTAGGTAATCCAAAAGTAATGTAAAGTACTTTAACAGTGTGATACTCTGTTAAGGTAAGTGACTATGTTTTTCAAACAGGTTATTAAGTATAAATGGGAATATAATACTGGAAAACACATGCATCTGCCCTATTACCAAATTATTTATCGCACTGTATGATATTCAAATCATTAATTTGACCACATTTGAATAATAACACCCTGATATGGTCCTGATATTAGCTAAATGTTTGACCCTGTGTTGCTTATCGCAGGGATAAAGTGATGTGTACGCCGAGAGATTCATGGTGATGTGGGCGCTGCGCTGCTGGTGATTACCACGAGTGTGAAGAGGACTCAAGAGTACCTCTTGTCTTTAATTCAGCCTAATGCAGGAGTGGGTGTTTACTCACCTGCGAGAGATGATTTCACAACACATTAGAGGTAAAATCAGGTTTAAACACCTTGGACACATTCAGTCCTAATGATGCTATAAGAGGAGTATATATATACACACACACACAAACACACACACACACACACACACATGGATGCATAATCGCACATTTATCACGAGTCAAGGAGACAGGAAATAAATTATTACAAGCTGTGAAAGCTGCAGCCTCCATGTGTGTATCATAGATAGAAAAATCTGAGTGCCACATGCATGTTGGAAGGCAGCTTCTTTAAAATTGATATAGTTTGAGGGTGCACGTGCACAAAAACACACACAGGCTTTGCACAATAACACTATCAGACAGAGCCAACGTCCATAGCCAAAGATTTACCAGCGGATTTTAAAAGGGCGAGCAGTGTGTGTGTGTGTGTGTGTGTGTGTGTGTGTGTGTGTGTGTGTGTGTGTGTGTGTCGTGTAGACGTACGACGACCGACGACGA
>NW_011370942.1:0-4922 GCF_000735185.1 Notothenia coriiceps | reverse complement strand
TCTTTGGAGGGAGTTGAAAGTCTGTGTTGCCCAGCGACAGCCCCAAAACATCACTGCTCTAGAGGAGATCTGCATGGAGGAATGGGCCAAAATACCAGCAACAGTGTGTGAAAACCTTGTGAAGACTTACAGAAAACGTTTGACCTCTCTCATTGCCAACAAAGGGTATATAACAAAGTATTGAGATGAACTTTTGTTATTAACCAAATACTTATTTTCCACCATAATTTGTAAATAAAGTCTTAAAAAATCAGACAGTGATTTTCTGGATTTTTTTTCTTCTCATTTTGTCTCTCCTAGTTGAGGTATACCTAGGATGAAAGTTACAGGCCTCTCTCATCTTTTTAAGTGGGAGAACTTGCACAATTGGTGGCTGACTAAATACTTTTTTTCCCCTCTGTATATCGCAGGGGAACAAAATATTGCAATGTCAGTTTTTTCCAATATCGTGCAGCCCTACTTGCAACAACTAACAGACATGGATGTACAGAAAGAAACACAAAAAGTGAATACATTATACGGTGCCCAAAATGATCTCTAGCTTGTTTAATGAAAGATTATTGCCACAACTGTCCAGCAAACCCAAAATTAGTCTTTTTATTTCATGATTAAAGCTGAACTGCAGCGTTCTAACTTTAGCATTGCTAATGCTTTAGAATTATAGCTTCTGGTAGCTGGTAGCTCTGGTATTACAGTGCATATATCCAGCATCCAATAGGCATTCTTCACTGCAATTAGAGGTATGATGAGTATCATCAGCTGCACAAAATGACCCCAATCAAGCAATGTCCTTAAATCTGCACTACTAAAAAAAGAAAAGGTTTTGTTTTTAGAAAAATGCAATTCACTGTTGTCTCTGAAGCTTACCATATAATTCCAATTCTGTAAAATACATGGGTGTGCCATATTCTTTAGAAAATGATTGCAGTTGTCAGTAGGGCTGAAAAATGACTTTTTAGCAGAATCGCAATAGAGTGCAGTAACGAGTCCTAAAACCCGGAAGTGAGTTAGCATTTTACCACTTCCGGTTCCCTCATCTCAGAGTCAATGGGGTTTTTTAACTCATTTTTTGAAAATAGCTGGAAATGAGGTCTGTGGTTGACACAAATTTAAGAGACGGATCGCGTTTTGTTCTACAACATTAAATACATCAGCTGTGACCCCACTGGTGATTCTTGAAGAGTTTACGTGTCTGAAAAACGATGGTTGTTAACAAGTGGCTGAATAGGACTACAGAAGTTGTCGAGGACATTGTACGTCATTACGCCGAACACACAAATACTCCTGCTAAGTTTTTTTGCCCCTGTTCTGCTCTTGCAAACTGTCAAAACAAACGCTTTAACATGTGTAATTTTGAGTCTGTATGTTTGAATATCGATCTTAAGTTTGCGTGACGTTGAAGTCGTGCGACCCTGCTGTACTCGGCTGTAGTTCGTTTATAGCATAACGTTAGCCTTTTGCTTCTGGCGATTAGATTTATTATTCCAAAATTATAAAAGTAGGGTAGACATTTGGATATTATCCGGCTGAACAAAATGTGCATTTATCAAACAGGTTAGTTTTCCACAGACCTTATTTCGAGCTATTTTCCAAAATCCTATGGAGTAATCCCATTGCTTTTTTGTCGACGGAACCTTTGCGCAGCTTACTTCCGCGTTGGCCTACAAAAATACGTCACCACTGCACCACTCTATGGAATAGTGCAATATTCAAATCGTAAGGAAAAACATGTGCCAAAATATAGTTCTGAGTTTTGTGGTGCCACAGAGTAATCCATATTTAATGGTTATAATTGAGAACAATTATGCAACCAGGGCTTTTTCTGAGAAAAATATAGTATGAGGACAACTTTATGGTGCTGATCTTGTATATAAGGACATAAACAAGAACACAATGTCCGAGCTCCGTAAAAACAAATCTGTCTATGCCATCTGACGGTCTATTCGACACGTTTAGTAATTATACTGTTTTTGACGAACAGATATATTGTTTTCTGGCATCCCTTTAAAAATGTACGGGGAATATCGGCATTTTGGCATGAGGGCGCACGCCGATAGTAAAAGGGCGCAGCATCCCCGTTACCCGGTTCAGACAAAACCCTGGCAAAAATGATCATTTTCTTCAACAACGTGAATCATATCCCAAATGCATAATTTATCAAACAAATGCGATAAGATATTGTTTTCAAAACAATTCTGGATCCAGATCTAAAACCTCATAACCTGGAAGTAAGTTCATATCCTTACTGACCTTATTCGAAATCCAACAGCATGAATTTTGCAGGTGAAAACTGAATGCTGATTAGGAAATAAGTTCTCCAATCAGAACTGTCAGTCAACACCATGCTTACTCATCATTTATTTCTGTTGCCCCACAACCTTTGGTTTGTTGCTTGTCTGACTCTGATGCAAGAGCTTAATGAGGCCTCTAAGGTCACTCAGTGTGTGTAGCACCAGCAGGTTGGGCTCCCTTGTCTCTGGAGTCCAGAGTGATAGAGTGACTCCAATGATATTTGTTATAAAAAAACAATAAGAATTGTAGTCTCCGTTTTGGCAGGTAGTGAACAACCAGAAGTTATACTGCATGCACATACTCTCTATATCCATATTTGAAAGTAACAATCTGAAACGGCACAAGCCTATCCTACCTGGAAAGCTTATCAACCCAAGAAGCAAAACAGTATCATATGCCAAGAGGCTAAAATAACCAGACATTGCTTACAATATGATAATTTAAAGCATTACAAAAAGTTGTTATGACATTGGCTGGCATCAAGAACCAAGAACGTAAATATTGGTAACATGTCAAGAACTTGTCAATAAGTGTTGTGGTGGTGTTGCTGGCTAAAACGGTACATTCTTCCATCCTTAGAATTAAGATGCATTTCCATTTAAAATGCAAACTTTAAATGGAAATGCATCCTGAGACGTGCTGAAAGAAGCTAATATGGAACCCCCGCCACAAGCCGTAATGAAAGGACCACGATGGGATGTAAAATGCAATCAGTGTGCGTTGTGAAACAAAGAGTGTGAAGGAAACCACGGTAAGGGCCTGGCTGTGCTCCCAGATTCACACGGTACACCGTCATTTAGATTTGATTGGAGAACAGAATCTTCCCCATTAATCTACAGTTTTTCTACAAGCTCTATCTATGGTCTCTGAAGATGTTGCGCTTCCATTCATCCCGAAGATATAACATATTTTTATAAGGAATATACTCTCCCTAGTTTCAGCAGTCGTTAATAGGAGCTAGTATTAAAATAACAACTCCAAGCATTTCTGACATTTTATCAATTGGATATATTTTCTTTGCTTGATTGCCATTTCTCCTAATGTTTCTGTGGGCGGCTGTGGCTGTGAGGTTCTGTGGTCGCCTACCATCCAGAAGGTTAGGGCTCCAACCCCAGCTCATTGCAGATACTTAACCCCAAGTGTTCTTCCAAGACCCCAGGGAGTATGTGGGACGTTGAAGAACAGTTTTGTTGTGGCTAAACGGCGGTACTACAACTGGCGTGTCAGTCAGTGACAACCATTACAGCAGGCTCTGTTGTGATTGGTCAACCAATTACAGATGTCCAGCCCCTTAGCCTATCATGTACAATGTGTTGGAGCGCTAGCCAATAGAAGCGCCTATGTTACATAGTTATATCCTTATTTTCTGGAAGTAAACAATGGAATGCAATCGAGGCATTTTAGGCAGGGGGGGACTCTGTGAGAGAGAAACTCCCTCTGGGGTGAACTTTGGGATTTTAGCCTTTGCAGACCATTAACATGCACAGAAAGCTATATAACACACTACACGAAAGGGAAAACCCTTAAAAGCCCAATAGGGCCTCTTAGCATGCAATGCATTGTGGTAAACATTTCCTGAGGTACTTTTTTCTTCAGCTTATATTTTAAATAATGAAGATACTATGCAGTTATACTTGGGCTGCAACAAACGACTAATTTGATAATCGATTAATCTATCGATTAATGAAACGATTAATCGACTATTCGGACTATTACTGTATGCCTATTTCTCAAACGCTCTTATTTAGCCATCAACTTTTAGATTTAGCTTGAGGTTGTTTTAGGCATGTGGAAACTAACAATGAAGACAATAAAGATGAATACTTGATTCAAAAATACATATATTATTACATTAACTAAACACATTTTGAACAAAATGAACATTGTTTTTTATTTAAATTAAATAAATAATATTTCACATCAAAAGAAACAACAGTGTCTTAACAAATCGTATTAAATAATGTGATAACAGAACTGTAAACAGAATAGCTGAAACTTTAACAAAATAAATAACTCAGTTACCTCTAATCATTAACCCAGGTTTGTATAATTGAGTTAACTCCGTGTGTTGCTGCTAGCATACATAACACCTGACGAGGAAACGTTACTCGTGGATGGGGCTACAGAGCTACTAGAAAGACAGTCGAACCCGGTGCATTCCTCCGTCTGAATGTGGTGCACTTTTGCTAAATGTTTAGACAAATTGCTCGTGTTACCGCCCTTACATGCTAAACTCTTATTGCTCTTTTGGCAACGAGCATTGTCCACCTCAAGACGGGTAACATTTAACCACACCTCGGAGCGCTTTTTTCTCCGCCATCCCCGCAGTGTGTTGCTGCATGTAGCAGCTGCGTATGTAAACTCCCTCGCACACAGACGGGGAAGAGAGATCTCGTCTGATCGAAAATACATCATAGACGCATTTGTTTGTCTTTTTGCATGTTAGAAACGAGTTGGCGACACTAAGACGGCGATATAATGTTTTTGTAGCAATAATACAAGGCATATATTTTTTAAATGTACCGATAAAAAGACCAATAACGTTGGAGCTTAACGGCGCGTAAAACACACGTGATGACGTCGCCAACGAATCGACGACTGAATTAGTTGGCAACTAATTTGGTAATCGA
>NW_011370941.1:0-3207 GCF_000735185.1 Notothenia coriiceps | reverse complement strand
TGCCATATCTCGCTCCATTTCCTTTTACTGGATGTATTGTTCTGGCTTGAAAAACGGGTTTCTAGACAAGGTTGAAGTAAATCTTTTGTGACCTGCTATTCCCTGCTGGGCCTCTCCCTCTCTCTCTCTCTCTCTCTTTGACTTTTTTAAGTGAAGCCTCTCTCGGCCGGCACAGGCACCAAGCTGTAACACGATACAGATGGAACATAGTATAAACATAAAAGCTCGCCTAAAAGAGAATGGCCCTCCGATCCCTATCCTCCCCCATCTGCCTATAGCTGCACCCTCTCTGCATCCTTTCTCCTCGAACAGCCAGGTTTTTTGTTTCAGCTGCTTTGTAGTTTCCTCTGAGTTGAGTCAGTGGCCGGAGAGGGAGTGTATGTGAGGTCTGCTTCTCCTCTTGAACTCTCAGAAACTTTTTGGGGTTGTTAATGCTGTGCTATCTTTACAATTATCTGTAAGACCCGCCTTGCTGGTTTAACGTCACAAGAAATGTGGGGCAACAGTAGCTCAGTCTGTAGGGAATTGTCTTGGAGACCGAAGGGTCGTTGGTTCAAGTCCCAATCGGACCGAAAACAAATACAGAGTGTTGACTGGTAGCTGGAAAAGTGCCATTTCACCTCCTGTGACTTGAGCAAGGCACCGAACCCCAACTGATCCCTGGTGCCGGTAAAACAGTTTGTTTTTTGTTGCACCTATCCATAGTATGGAAACAGATTAGTTTATGTGTATATCTATATATGTATTCAGAGCTAATGTGTGCAAGAAGCCATGTTGTGTGAATGCATGTCTATTGAACAACTGAATTTCCCCTTCGGTATAAATAAAGGGTCTTCTTAATTATTTAGATTTATATTCCTTCACACACATTCTGTAGTATCTCATCACTGAGGACCAAACAATGAGCGATATTTTTGATTTATTAAACATTTGACGTTGCTTTGAAAGAAAAATAAATTCAGAGAACTCAGTTAGATATCTTCAAACTGATTAAGGGTCACTACCATTCATCTATTTGCTAGGTACCGAAGGTTATCCCGTCATGTACAGAGCCCATGATTTATCCTTGGGGTCTGTAGCTTAGAGTATCTATTGACCCCAAGAGAAAAATGCCAATGATCCAAACAAAAATTCACTGTTGCAAATAATAATGAAAATGATATGTTTGTTGATCCACTTTAAAGTACCACCACATTTTGAGATAAAATCAGTTTTATAATTGTTTTAATGAGCTGTTTATGGTATCATTAAGAATAGGAAAAAACTACTCTTTTTATATATACCGGCTGGGGTTTGATTGACATTTATGAGGCTAATTTATTATGACTTCACTTAAAATGTTCCACAAACTTCATTTAAAATATGACACTATTCCTCTACTACTTCTACATTTTTTTTTTAAGTGATTGGCTGTTATTTTAAGCCACGAAATGAGGGAAACATCCCTTAGAAGCTGAGTAAACTTCATTTGTCTGAAGGAAAGACATATCCCAGCTGTCTGCTCAGACGTCTTTCACACCGTGGAGCATTCGTATTTATTCTGGTTTGTTCCCAGCGAGGAACATACTAACATTCAGTCTGCCGGCATGGTACTTGTCTCCAACTGAATGGGAAAAGCGTCCTGCATCTGAATCAATGACCAATTCAATTTCATGCTTCATGCTGACATTTAACCAACAGAGTCAGAAAGGTTAATGGAATTCCATATGTACGCACGGACGGCCCACACAGTGGCTGATTGTATCACAATGCTACTTAGCAGAAAAGCCAAACTAACGGGAGAAAATCCTCCTCCAGCTAAGCTCTATATCAGCACATTCTCACACAAGGCACACTGGATGGGAGAGCATTAGATTAGCCTCTTAGTTTGTCTGTCTGTCTGTCTGTCTTTCTGCCTCTTCATCTCCTGCTATGTTTGGTTTTCGAATCTACTTCCATTTTTCTTCTGACTCTTCCGGTCTTGGTTCATCGTTCTCTCGCTCGTCTTCTGTCTCTTTGTTTTCGGTGAATCTATCTTACTCGCTGACATTCTTTTTGTCTGTCTGCTCTCGTATCTGCCCGTCCTTGTTTTCAATCTGTCTGTCTGCCACCTTCCTGCCTTTCCTATCTGTCATGTCTGTGCAGAAGACAAAACACCCACACTATTATGATCCAATCATTCAACCCCAGCTTTGTGTTTTACTCTCAATTACAGTTTCACTGGGTTCAAAACCAACTTGGATAAAAAGCCCAATATCGAAGATAAACAAATATACAAAAGAGACAATTCAAAGAACAAAAAAGACCATTTCAAAAAAAATTTTTTAAAGGATCCAGTAGGATGTTAAGCTTGATTCGGCGCCAAATAAGCTCTATCAAAAGGGAAGTGTTTAGCCAGTAGCAGCATTACTATTGGCTGCCGCTGGTGTAAGGTAAACCTGAGCCAGCCCTAACTGTAAACTTTATCAAAGGACAGTCTTAAGCCATCCATCTTCTCCCGCTTATCCGTGGTCGGGTCGCGGAGGTAGCAGTTCCAGCAGAGAGCCCCAAACTTTCTTTTCCCTGGCCACATCAACCAGCTCTGACTGGGGGATCCCAAGGCGCTCCCAGGTCAGCGAAGAGATATAATCCCTCCACCTGGTCCTATGTCTACCCCTTGGTCTCTTCCCAGCTGGACGTGCCTGGAACACCTCCCTCAGGTGGCATCCTAACTAGGTGCCCGAACCACCTCAACTGGCTCCTTTCGACGCGAAGGAGGAGCGGTTCAACTCCGAGTCCCTCCCGGATGACCGAACTTCTCACCTTATCCCTAAGGGAGACACCAGCCACCCTGCGGAGAAAACCCATCTCGGCCGCTTGTACCCGCGATCTCGTTCTTTCGATCATGACCCATCCTTCATGACCATAGGTGAGGGTAGGAACGAAAATGGCGCTGTAGACAGAGAGCTTTGCCTTCTGGCTCAGCTCCCTTTTCGTCACAAGCCTACAGCACAATAAATATGGGCTGGTCGAAGGTACGCCTCACTCTTTCTATAAGCTTAATCAAAAAGAAAAGTCTTAAGCTAATAACAAGTTAACAACACTACTACTGTATATGCTAGTCAAAGGTAAGCCTGAGCCAGCCGGGCCCTAACGTATTAAACTTACACTTCAATTAAGAGAGGGCCTCCTGAACACAAACTGGAAGCCGTTTCCTGAGTAATATGGTCTTGTTTACTAATTAAATGT
>NW_011370940.1:0-2774 GCF_000735185.1 Notothenia coriiceps | reverse complement strand
TAATGCTGGAAAGAACTGCATGCTGCGAAGCACGATCTGGCACTGAGGTGAGAGTGAAGGGGGCCTATATACTAGTGGAGCTGATGGGTATGTGTGTGAGAGAGAAACAGGGTGTGACTACCAGGTGACTAAGACCCCGTTTACACAAGGACGATATGGGTTGTATCCGCATAGTTTCTTTTGCGTATAGCCCTTTCGTTTACACGAATCCGTAACAAAAACTATAGAAACGGACCCCGCAAACGATAACGGGTCCCAAGGTGGATAGATCTGCAAACGGAACGCTCTGGGGGGTCAAACGGCTCTATACGATAATTTTCTGATAACTATGAAATAGCCACGTCTCCCTCTCCCCACGTCTCCCTCTCCCCACGTCTCCTGCTCAGAGATCTGCTGCTGGTCTGTCAGAAGAGGGGGAGGAAAAGAGAGGCTCCGTTTTTTATTATTATATAGAGTCGTTATCAATTTGTTTTAAAGCTCAATAAATAACAAAGAAGACCTCTGACCGGCACTTTTCTAATTGTGTCCGGAAGATTTAAACTTTAACAGACATGTTGACCGGCGAAAAAAAATGTTAAAGGAAACTCTGCCGCACGGTCCCCTCGTCCCTTGGAACAGGCCGAGAGGTGGGTGTTTTTCATCTGCTGGTGGACTACCGGAGAGAGTCACAGCAGGAGCACACGCCGTCCACCGCGGAGATTAAACAGAAGGCCAACCATGCTCCCGGGTCTTCTTCGCTGCTTTTGGTGTATTTTGTGGCGGCAGTAGCGCCACTTACAGGCCCGGCATATATACTACAGCGTTTCCAGCGGTCTCGTGTGAACGGACACGTTAAATTAATCGAATGCATGTGAACGGAATACTTTTTGGAAAACGCATACGTTGCGTAAACGCAAATGTTCCCTTGTAAATGGGGTCTAAGGTGGCTGAAAAATGCTAATGCAGAAAATAGGTGAGTGAGGTAGCAGACTGTGACACACAGGAAATGTAAACTGCATCTACATAGAATAATAACATTATAAGGTTACACTAAAAAATAGAAGCTAGTGGTAAGCTACAAGAAGCCACCTGGATGTGTATTTCTGTTTTGGATTTTTGAAGGTAAAAAAAGCAGTAGATGTGTTCAACACATCAACAATTGAATCTGTAACACTAAATCCTCAGGCTTTAGCTTTAGATTAGCGTTGGTGATGAGAAGTCATGCAACTGTCATTTTGTTTGTTTAGCATAACATTAGCTATTAGCTTCTGGCTATTACATTAACGCTTAAACTATTATACATTTGGTGTTAGTGTCTGAAAATGATCCTGCTATAAACATTTTTACTTTAATTCACGTGTGTTTGCCACATATAAAAAATGTTCTGCAATATTCCAAAATCAGAAACAGAAACAGAAAAATCCTGTTACTTTTGTCGAGGGAGCTCTTGTGATGCTAACTTCCGGCTCGGCCTACAGAAATACGCCATCGCTGCACCACTCCACATTCAATTATGATGTATCTGTAGCAGTGTATGTGTTGGTCAATAAGTAACAAGAAACAGAACTACCAAATATATGTTTCAGGTTATTGAGTAAAACAGTGAATCACTTTTTTAAACCGTCAAATATTGATTTTGGTATTTGCCTCAAAAATCCAGAGTTGTTCAGGCTCCTGTTAAAAGCTCAATGAATGATTTGGAAAATACACTCAAATAGTCATCACAGATTAGTTAATGTTGAGCTTTTAACTTTACTGACATCACTTACTGCATATAGGACTATAATAGTTTTACAGTTTAATTACTTTTTATCTTTTGATCTATGTTCTAAGTGGCCATCTTGGTAGGCAGTGCGGAAAGCCTTCTATCATAAAGAGGGGAGATGAGATGAGGTATTGGTGGGTTTGGACTAGTGTTAATTTTGTCAGCTATTTTTTAATTTAGTTTTAGTCTTAGTCCTGTGTTAAATTTCCTTTTTAGTTTTAGTCATATTTAGTCACCTTCCTCCTGTTTTTATTTAGTCAAGTTTTAGTCGACTAAAAGTCTGAGCATTTTAGTCTTATTTTAGTCGACTAAAACAGTAAATATTTTAGTCAAGATTTAGTCGACTAAAAGTCTGAGCATTTTAGTCATATTTTAGTTAAAGAAAACGAATTATTTTAGTCTGCTTTTTGTCAATGAAAACTGTTGTCTTTTTTAGTCATCAGATGATATAGAACATTTCAGTCAAACTAGTCTAGCCAAAACCAATAATTTGTCATTTTAGTCAAATGTATTTCACAATAAGATTATATCTTGTCCTTATTTGATGAAAAACACAGGTTGATTAAGAATGCAGCTTTGCAGAGAGTATCAGGTAAGGTTGTGGTGTTTTCACCTGTGTTATGGCCACATTACTTCCCTTCTGATAAAACAATGCATTCGCTTTTTTCCTCCGCCTCATGGTGGTGAACACGGGCTCAAACATCACATCGTCTTTCGTTGTCAGTGAAAGAGAGATTTTGGCATAGTTTTTATTTAGTAAACTACATTTCCGTCTCGTCACTTTTCGTCAACGATATGGCATGATGCTTCCGTTACAGTTATTGTTTACTGCCGTCTCGTCATTGTCTCGTTTTCGTCATGGAAAAAAAGGTCGTTGACGAACATACAGTATTTCGTCATAGTTTTAGTCAACGAAATGAACACTATTTACTTCTTTCTTTTCCTATCTTTAACCTGGAGAATATCCTGTAAGATTATGTAAATCAATAATTTTAGAAAAATAAAATCCTACGGACAACAGGAGACTAAA
>NW_011370939.1:0-1589 GCF_000735185.1 Notothenia coriiceps | reverse complement strand
TACTCTTTAAAGTAGAGACACTACATACTGATATACACCTGAACATCAGCAGGAGAGGACTCTTTAAAGTAGAGACACTACATACTGATATACACCTGAACATCAGCAGGAGAGGACTCTTTAAAGTAGAGACACTACATACTGATATACACCTGAACATCAGCAGGAGAGGACTCTTTAAAGTAGAGACACTACATACTGATATACACCTGAACATCAGCAGGAGAGGACTCTTTAAAGTATCTGAAGAAAAAAAATGAGGATTGACGTGTGCACAAAAGAGGGCTTCAGTCTTACTATTTTAAATCATAAATTGTATTCAACTATGGGTTTTTATTGATATTCTTATTCTCTGTTTAGGACATGGGGGGCTAACATGAGGGTTAGGGACAATGTTCATATTCTTATGGTAGGCTCATTTATAGATTTATACAATGGTGTAACGCTAACAGTGAGAAGCCCAGATCTTAAGCTGCTGTGTTTGGGTCAGCGCAGAGATTTGGAAATGCAACCCGACGCAGCGTGAGACGAGGACCGCGAGAAGATGGGAGGTGGGTTTGTGTTTTTTTAAAGACCTCTTTTGATCTGATATACCAATTAGGATTGTGTGTAGACAGGAGACAGGAAGCAGAGCCGGGTTACGATACCTGGAATTCCAGCTCCGAGGCTGAGCCGCTGATCCTCTTTACGTAACAGATTATAACATCCACACAGGGTATCTTTTTTCATTTTCATAAACATGCCGGAGCTGCTCAGCAGACATTGTTTTTCCACCAAAGCAAGGCCATAAAAAAACACTCCCTGTGGCCAGACAGCCTCGCTATGAGAGACAGGACTTCTCCCTAAGTCAGAAGGAAGTGGAGCTGGAAGAGGGACAGTATATCCAAACGTTATTGCTTTCTCATGTCACCGTGCACGGAGACATTTGTTTTAGGAGCAGAGTAATAAAGCAACTCTTCATGCATCCTGTGAACAAAAACATTCTCTTAATTTAACATCTTTTAACATCAAAGTTAGATTGATTTTTTAAAGGTTTTCTTCACGCCATTTTTGTTGAATACTTGGGTACATTAAAGCAATATATATTTGTTATAATACCTTTTATGGGAGGGCTGTAGGGTAATTGTTATTTAATATGCTATTGCTACACTTTATGGCAAAAATTGCACTTTTCTGTTGGTCTTGGTTAAGTACCACCTTGAAAAAAATAAACAATGTTTTGTTGCTTAAGCTTATGTATTCAGTCATTATTCAATGGTATACTAAAATCCATGTGAAAAAAATTGCTTCTCACTGTTCTCAGGTCAATTATTTATATGTGATTAAAAATGCGATTAATTAATTACAAAGCCTGTAATTAATTAGATACATTTTTTTAATCGAGTCCCGGCCCTATTATTTACATTAATAGGCGAGTAAGCTAAAAGCCAGGACACATGTAAATAAAATGGAGCGTTATGTTACAGTAAGTGTGTGGGAGAGAAACTGGATTTTAGCCTTTGCAGACCGTTTACATGCACTAAAACATATATAACAAGTCAGACTGTGCTCCAGTCAACCCTCTCAGTGAACACAGAGCTGGATCCAGA
>NW_011370938.1:0-6833 GCF_000735185.1 Notothenia coriiceps | reverse complement strand
ATTCTGAATGTTATAAAAATGTTAATAGATATTCTTAATTTTTGCATTTTAAAAATGGCCTGTTGAAAATCAATAAACGTCATTGACCCATCTACCAATTCTACCAAATCAAATCTGATAAAAGTTGATAAAATCTGTCACTAAGAGGTGTAGTCTCTAAACCTGACACATCTTATTTTTCATGAGCTACTCCATTAATTTGGAGTTAGGGTTAGGAAACGGGTTTCTTTGTATTTCTTGATATCCTCAACTCTCGGAGCTACTAAACTCTACTGCACATAGATTTCTTTAATGAGTTTTCTTTTTGTGTTGGCGAATAAGCCAGGATGTTCTTGAAAAGCATATGGATGAAAAAGAGATGTTTACATACAGTATTCTTATTAGCATAATTTCCAAGCCGCACAAGGACACACTTAGAGCTGGTTCGAGTATTTATTTGTGTCTCACATTTTTTCCCTTAGGGCAATATTTAATGATTGTAATTGCTTTTTGCTCCCAATTAAAATATGAAAACACATAATGCTGTATTCCCCATTATTACATATTTTGTCAGCTGCTTGGTCTTACTACACATGGTTGGAGAGTTGTTTTCTTGCATATAAAAAATGCTTTTCTTTGTGGCAGAAATACTTTCAATTCCAGTTGACTTTATCAACCACACGGTGGCGTTGGAGCATCATGTAGCGTTTTGTGGATTGCTGAGTATCCCACATGACCTGCTGTTTAATAAGAAACAGTATTGACTGGTGAGTTTAAGATGATATTTAATGAGGATTTTGACATTTTGCACACTCTCAGTGTGTCTCTTGAGACTTAGAATGTATACTATTTTTTATAATTGTTGTATTCTGTAAGATAGTTAAAGCTTATCAACTGTTTGTGAAGATATAATTATTCTTTCACACACACACACACACACACACACACACACACACACACACACACACACACACACACACACACACACACACACACACACACACACACACCACACACACACACACACACACACACACACACCTGCTGAAATTCTAAGAAACCAAAAAAAAATGCCAGCATTGTTTGCTCGGAGCTAAAACCACAGGTCAAAAGCTCAGCCCCGAAGATCGATATACTTTCAACACCGCCACCGCCGCCCCCGCACGAAGCCACGAGAACAACACATCCCCAAAGCTGGAGTTTGGCCGGTCTTTTGTGAGATCAACCTGCAGCGTCTCTGAATCAGGGCCGAGGAAGGATGGCAAGAGAAGAGGCGATGATGTCCGTTCTGTATCGTTTTACAATGATGGCATTGCTAACGGGTGTCCAAGCAGATGGGTCGGTTCTACCAGAGTCTGAAAAAGTCTTCAGCAGGCCTCTGCGAATGGAACAAGAGATCAATGAGCAGCTCAACACATCAGCCCTAAACACAGCCTTGGCCTTTGAACCTTACCGTGACCTTGCCACCAGAGCCAACTCCACGCCCGGTGTCCAGATCCAGCACAACATCTTGTTCTCGCCCTTGGGCCTGGCATCTGCTCTGGCCCTGCTGTCCCAAGTGACTGGGTCCGAGAGTCGGAGCCAGGCCCTGGAGGCCTTGGGGCTGGCAGCCAACTCTACAGAGCAGAGCTTGGAAGCCACCATATCTGCTCTCACAGATCTGCAACACAGCCTCGCTCTCCAGGAGGGTGGGGGCGACAATGGGGTGCAAAGGGCAGAGTCCGCAGGCGAAACTGAAGTTGGGATTGGGGCCACACGAGAGGGGGACATCGGAGGGGCAGATGCTGGAGACAGAGCCGATGTAGATAATGTTTTAGAGGCGAGAAATGGAACTGAGGATGGGGTTCATCCTGGCGTTCAGTTAAGACTTTGGAACAGCCTACATGTTGATGGGAAACCTTTACTAGACTATGACAGCTTTTTGTCCAGGCCTCAGCAAACTGGACCCTCCGCCTTTAACATCAGCTTAGACACGTTGATGAAAGACTTGGAAGCCTCTGATAAACTTGAATTTAGCAATTATGTGTATTTCAAAGGTAGTATTTCAATACATTGAACAGGAATATCCCTAAAATGACTCGGACCAATTACTTGCCTCTATGAGTTCTTCACCAAAGTTTGTTTTTCAGATATTCCTTAACCGTGAACGAATAATCAAAAGCAGAGAAAAGTCTTTATGAATTGCGTAAAATGGGGACTGCGTTTAACAACAGCAATATAGTATACTATTAGTTTACAACTCTCACACAACTCATGCAGTATAATTCAAGTCACATTTATACAGTCGTACCCATACTACTGTCAAGCAATCGCGCTTTTATTTTACCATTACTTTTTAAAACACTTGGAGGAAACCCTACTTGAACGTACCATAGCGCACCTACGAAAGAGTGAGACTACTTGTTTAGGCGCGCAAATGTTATAATTTCCTAAGGTTTAATTGAAAATGCATGTGTTTGGGAAGTTTTGAGCATACAACTTGATAAATGAGGCTTGGATTATACTGCAAGACCTGTGTAGGAGTTTTAAGCAGCTGTCTGGATAAAGTTCTCCTGTTTCAAACGCGGCTCCCATTTACTTAAATTCATCACAACCTTTCTCCGATTTTGGATTCTTCTAACATGGAGTGTTTAATTGATATACAAATGGTAATTTGGGGGTTGACGTGTCCCCTAAATGTGTAAAGAAATCCAGACAGATGAATCATTTTCGAAATGAAAAACGTACACCTACAGAAACACATTCAGAGAAAAGATTAAATGAAATGAGTTGCAGCAAAATTAGAAAGCGTTCTCATTGTGTCATTGCAATACAACCCACTGCACAGAATTTTGAGCACCTGCTTCTTCATCAGTCATTGTTATTTATGTAGAGCAGATGCTCTCTTGTGACAGTTGGTGGTTGTAAATTTACACAGCTTTTTTTAATAGCAGTGCATTTTCTTTCTACGCTAATTCACTTTCATATGTTATCGTTAACTTGTTCCTTTTTATTAATGACACATAAATCAGGTCGTCTGCCATTTGAGAAGCTCCACACACTGCCACGAAGCTTCCAGCTGAACGCCACCAGCAGCGTGGAGGTCTCCATGATGTTCAGGGACGACTCTTCTGAGGTGATGATGCTGTACGACACCAACTGCTCGGCCACAGTGGTGCGGCTGGAGTATTCAGAGCGCCTGGCCTCGTTGCTGCTGCTCCCTAAAGCCGAGCTGCAGCCGCTGGAGGACTGCCTCTCCGACAGCCGCATGAGCTTCTGGCTCAGCAACCTGAAGCCGGGGTAGGTGGGGAGTCCTAATGTTGAAGAGGAATGTGGGGAAAACCATGGCAAGCTGTTTTTTTTATTCTTGTACGTGCATTGACATAAGTGTCAGCTGCTACAAGGATGATGCCATTTTGCAGTCTTATTTAATTTGCATCAAGCTCTTATCAAATTAAATTCAGTAAGAAATCATGGCCAAGAGGACCTCTAACATTGGGCCAGTGTTAGTAAAATGAAAAAGAACACACTGCTGTTTTTGTAACAAGAATAATTTCCTAAATTGGGATCAATAAAGTATACATCTATCATCTA
This sequence comes from Notothenia coriiceps, assembly GCF_000735185.1. Lineage (NCBI taxonomy): Eukaryota > Metazoa > Chordata > Actinopteri > Perciformes > Nototheniidae > Notothenia > Notothenia coriiceps. The sequence continues at coordinate 3,281 of NW_011370938.1, read as the reverse complement.
TCTATCTAAGAACTACAGTAGCTTGAGAAGGGAGGTCATTTAGAAGAAAAAACTAACGATTTACTAATTTTTTGTTGTTAATCTCTGTGGAAAAAAAGAAGGATATTCTCAGAGATTAAAGTGGTACACTTCCACAAAAAAATCCAAGAAGAAATACGGAATGTTCTTAAAATTAGGTTCTGAATCATGGCTAAATAAACATTTAATATTGTATGTGATTACTGTTAAATTTACAAGGAAAATAAAAACCTTATATATATATTCTCATCATGCAGTCATAAATTTGATAGAAGGAAATTCCAAAAGTCTCTGAGATGAATCATTCTTTTTACATTACCCCCCTCACCAACTTTATGGTAATCTCCTCATTTTTTCAATGGCCCTGATACACTGTTGTAGGTGGTGACATAAGTGTGAGATGTTATCCACTGACCCATTAACCGCACAAAGGTAGTATTTATTACAGGCTAGTTTTAGATGTGTTTATGCTAAGGGTTAATTGGTGCAGCATTGGATAAAATATGTTGAGTTTTAGTGTGTCCATGTACAGTATGCCCTCTGCAAATGGTGTTTGCCTGTCCTTGAGTGTGCATTATATTGATCCACGTCATGGTACGGTTCCCCTGTAGTAATTTGCTTTCTGTTGTTGGGTAGCATGATGAATGATGCTGAGGAGATTCTAAGTCAGCAATGATTACAGCTCTCCACACATCAGTGAGTAGAAGCCCGCAGTAAGGGTCCCACAAGTTGTAACAAGACATCTTAGAACAAATCCAATAAAACATTGAGTGTTTGTTTTCACAGACGGGCAGAAATCCTTTTCCCTAAGTTCCATCTAAGGAAATCCTACAATTTGGACAGCCTCCTGAGGAACTCTGGGGTATCATCTATTTTCTCGGACTCAGCCGATTTTGCAAGAATATCACGGAAGACGCTGAAACTCGTCAAAGTTAAGAGAGACCCAAAATATCCTATTTTCCTTTGTCAGAATGGATCATGAAACTAGGCCTAAGTGCTTGGTTGAGGTCTTATTACACATAAATAAGTGTACCAGACTTTACAGAACTACATCATTCGCTCATCCCTCTCTTTCTCTGGAATATGCACATTCATATCTGCTCTCTCATTACTCCTGTTTCTGTGCCATTACTCAGGCTCCTCATGAGGTTATGCTGGAGGTGGAAGAAACCGAATCAGATGACGGGGGGAGGCCTGACATACTGCTGGACTTCTCTGTCCCCCCGAGGATCACCTTTAACAGACCATTCATGCTCATAATCTATGACGATCTCACGGGGCTCATCCTGTTAATGGGGAGAATTATCGATCCAACAGAAGTCTAGACCATAGCAACACACTCTCCTTTTTGTGCTTTTCTATTGATATAATACTGCATTCACTTTTCATATTTTGTATTTTTTCCAATAGTTAATTGGACATAGTTTTCTGGGGAAATAAATGGATTTTCAATCATTTCCCTGAAGTTGCAGCTTTGTTTACTTCCAATTTGCCAAACATTACCTGATGATTTACAGTTTATTTCCCCATTTTCAAGAAATGATGAAAGAACATTCAAATGGCAGTCATTTATCTGTGTGACTAAATCTGTGCTTTTCTTGCAATAAAACACATAAAACACTTTTCTCCATCGCAGAAGCATTTTCTCTTTTGTCATTTTGTTCAACCCATTTCATCCTTTAACATCTCTTTATCACCCTTATGCAATTACAGGAAATTGCTTTGTAAGAATATCCAGGCTTATTCGCAAACACAGACAAAAATCATAAACAATAGCATTACACATTCACACTGCAGTAGGGTTTAGTAGCTTCGAGACATTCGTTATTTTTTACCTGAGCATCAGACAGCCTTGTAGAGATGATATTGAGTTCATTGAGAAAATGATGAATAGAGCATAGTTTGATGAATAGGACAAAAGATCTATCACAAGTAACATAAATGTCAGCCGATTCATCAAGAAGGGTCCAACGGACTCCTTGAAAAGTCCAGGTTTATGAGCAAATAGCAAGAGATTATGGGTCCCCAGAGGGGAAGTGCTTCACTTTTTTAGCAGCAAATAAAAAGGACTCTTACCCAAACCCTAACTCTGAAACAACCAGGCCTCAATAGACGAAAAAAGGGTCTAAATGAGAGAAGTCCAAAGCTGAGCTTTCTTTATTGTCAACTTTAGAGTAATATGGCCTTTCAGAGACATATTTAATCAACATTTGTCAGATTAGGTTTATCTTGCTACATATTATGGGAGTCGAATCAGTATTGAGGCAAAAAATCCCAGCCTGGTCTCCTAAAAACAATATTCCCGTAAAACTAAACTGCATTGTCATTCACTTTTTTATGGCAACATATGTTGTATCAGAAAACAAAATGCTGTTTGTGTCCTCTGTAAAAACATTTAAAGCCAGACCATGATGATTTACTAATACCAAACAAAGTAGTTATTTTGCATTTTTGTTACAATGTTCCAAAATAACCAGGTGTTTAATGCCACAACTGTAGAATGTAAGTAGAATACATGTTTCCCTCTAAATCAGGGGTGGGGAACCTTTTTCCTCTCAAGGGCCATTTAAATGTTTTCAACATCCTCCGAGGGCCGTACAAATTATTGACCTCTGCTTAAAGATACTAAAATCACAGCCCATTAATTTCTTCTTTCTTTCATGCTTTGCAAAGAAAAAGCAACCTCTTAATCCAGATATCTCACCATGACTCGTGCATGCATGCACGTGCACGGTTGTGGCATGACCACCAAAACAAGAAAGATATGGACACAAGATGTGTGCAAAAACTGTATTTAGTTTCCTATCCATGTGAACATGATTTAAGTGTGTGGGGGGGGACCTAACCTCCTCTAGGGAAAAAATAATAACCTTCCCTGGGGAGTATGCCCCCATTTTTTAAATGTTGAAGTCAAAAGTCATCAATCTGGTGCACTTTGAGAGCAACATGAAGAGATCTATGGATACATCTCTCAACATCCATATGAAACACAACTGTAAGCAGATTTATTTTTTCTTTATGGATATTTTACAAATCACTCCCCTTTCAAACTGTATTCTTGTTTATTAATAACAACTTTTTTTTATTGTCATATAGTATTTTATACCTGTTTACTTTATTCTCTTATTTTTCTATAACTATAATGATCATATAAAGATGTGCCTTTACCTCACTGGTTGGAGAAAAAGCTTCTTCTATTTGTTAGCATAGCTAGCTAACCAGATGCTAATAACAACAAAGTTAGTGACTGTAAGATCAGTATG
>NW_011370937.1:0-3260 GCF_000735185.1 Notothenia coriiceps | reverse complement strand
TGGTCTTCAACCTTCCTAAATGTTCCCACACCACGCCGCTCCTCTGCTCCCTTCACTGGCTTCCAGTAACTGCTAGAATCCACTTCAAGACACTGGTACTTGTGTACCATGCTGTGAATGGATCTGGCCCTTCCTACATCCAGGACATGGTTAAACTACACCCCAGCACGTGCACTCCGCTCTGCATCAGCCAAACAGCTCGCTGCACCCGCACTGTGAGGGGGACCCAAGTTCCCATCAGCAAAAACACGTCCGTTTGCTATCCTGGCTCCAAAATGGTAGAATGAGCTCCCCATTGACATCAGGACAGCAGAAAGCTTTCACATAAAAAAAAGAAAGAAAAAAAAAAGCACTTATATACTAACTAAGCACTCATATACTAACAAAGGACTGGCTTCTCTAAAGCCAGTTGAGTAGCACTTAAAATGGTTTGGCTCTATGAAACCTAATTTACTTGATATGATTCTGTTTTCTTCAAGTTTGTATCTTCTTGGTTGAATGCACTTTTTGTAATTCGCTTTGGATAAAAGCGTCTGCTAAATGCAATGTATTTAATTTTTTAACCAAAGGGATATCTGCTCGAATGACTAAATGGCAATTGATAGCATAAGTTTTGTTTGCAAAAATGTGTAAGTTTGGCATGTTTACAATTCCTAAAATGTGTTACATTAATATGTGTTCCGGAACATAACTATGGTTTAGCATGACAGGAAGCTCAAAATACAGCTGTGGTTGGGGGCTGGGGTTATTATTTTTCCTGTCAGTTGATATTTTGCTGATAGCTAAATGACTTACATTAAGCTCAAAGTGTTTGAAACCATCGGCAACTCCATCAGCCAGCCTCCCTCTGAGCATTTGGCACTGTGAACAGCTGCTGCTTTCTAAACTTAAGCTAAAAAAAGTGCTGCATTGACTTTAATAATGTGGTGGTCAGTGGTCAGGCAAAGTGTAACAGAGCCAGGAAACAGAAGGTTGTAATCCCTATTGAGTCCCAGCACACCTTAATGGGACTGGCTTAAACGGAGATCATGGAGATTACCTCAGTTGAACTGTAAATTGAACTTCACGCACACGCATACAAACACGGTGACCTGGATTAACCTGTTAGTTCATTGAAGGATCCAGTAATTAGATTGTTAAATAAGGGACATTGTCTCCTTATTGTACCGTGAGCTTTGCATCACATGGGTGGTTAAGACTTTCAAACTAGAGCAACCAAGAGGAGGTTATTAACAATAGCTAGTATCACAGTCGGTAAAACAGTTATAGATCTAAACTGTGAATACAGTAATCTCATGATGGGATTGACCAATTGTTGCCTTTGAAAGACTTGTTGCAGTGTGTTTTTGGATGCCTCTGTTGTTGCTGGTCAGTAAACCTATGTGCAGATGGAGAAAGGTCGCTCAGCTGTTATCTTTCTTGCAGTTTGCTATTTTCTACCATGCTATGCTAAAATGTAGCGGGCTGTGGCTAACTTTAATGCTGGGGTTACCAGAGCTGGTTACTGGATGCGTTTTAAAATATCTTGGATGTCAAATTATCCCGTCTCTTCATTTAAAAATAGTAATGAGAGTCATCTGATGTAGGCTGCTGTGGTCACCTTCAGCAGGCCGTCACCGGTTGTAGCTAGGAGCCGCTTGTGAACCGAAGATCGGAGGTCCTTGCAGGGGATCAGGAGAAAGAAAGAGGTGTAACAATAGGCCTCTGGGATATTGAATTTCTAGTGAAGTCATAGGTCACAGCTACAGTAACAATCTTGTCCTCAGGCTGGAAGGGCACTTCCGGTTGGGGACACAGGAAGTGGTTTTGTATTTTCAAAACAAAATAGGTTTCTGTGAAATTAGGATCTATGGCTAAAATTCTACACTAGGACTTTGCAATCAATGGAACATGTATTGAAACAGCAAAACACTTATGAAGAAAAAAACATAATGCGCCACGTGTGTAAAGTTGACAGGCAAAAACTAAGGACATGGGAGACATAACAAGTCATGGCCAATCAGCTGACAACCGTCTGGGTTCACTGGTGATGGAACCATTGGTGCATCTTCATTCATTTTCAGTACATAGCTGCACATGTAAGTCCAAACACAAGCTGTTTATTTAATGCGCATACAATTTAACCGGAGAAAATGAATACAGAGTAGTCTGTTAATTAAGTATTTGCCAGTCACATCTCAAAGATCAGGCTTTCATTAGGATTTTATATTTTCCTATAGGGCCAGACACTCCGCAGAAATTGTTTTACTTGTTTGAGGTATTTGTTGAGCCAATTTGTAGCAGCACAACAAGCCATTATCACAACCTTATATATGTTCACCTTTTAGCGTTTGTTAATTAGCGGTTAGCATGTTAGGAAACAGTTCCCATGCTAAAACATCCAGGAGACACGGAGCAACATTCATTTGGTGTTCCTGTGCACTCAACAAAGTCCAACATTCAGTTTCCTGTTATATCCGTGTGAGTGTCCAATAACCAGCTACTGTAAATGGTTCAGCTGTTGCTGGGCAGCCATTGGGTTAATCAGGGCTAAGTGCTAATAGCTCTGTAGAGCTGAGGAGAACCACAGTGTCATTTTCTGTCTTTTTAAATAACATGTCTGATCCATTGCTAATACATGAATATGGATTAGTGCATTCCATTTATTGTTACTGATATAAATGTGCCAATTAACGGTGCTATAGATTTCAATTGGTATTTTCCTGCCTTACTAGTGCTTTTCAACTACAATGGGAATTATGTGTTGCATGCCTGTAAGTGCACATGCCAACTTGTCTGTGTACTTGTTTGAGCGCAGTATTGGCACTGCAGAGATGTTCAATTATGAGTAGCTTTGCTGGAAGAACGAGCAGGGACACTATTAGCTAACCATTTCTATAATTTGCTATTAGTGTAAGAACTAAAGCTTGATTTGCTTCCTCTCTTTCAGTCGCTCTCTTTCATCCCCTGGTTTAATTGGCTTTTCAGTGTAAAAATGTGAAAAAGTCACGAAGACAGCGGCAGCTTTCCATTTAAACAGATTATGGATGGAACAGTTACCAGTGAGGGCCAAATAGCCCTTTTGTAATCCTCACAGAGGACATTTAATTAACTGACCTTCTGTTTTTTTCTTTCTCTCCCATTCTGTTTATTCCATACTTTGTCTTTCCTTTTGTGTCTCACTCCATTTGTTGTAATATGTGAGTCACACACACACACACACACACACACACACACACACACACACACACACACACACACACACACACACACACACAGTG
>NW_011370936.1:0-5235 GCF_000735185.1 Notothenia coriiceps | reverse complement strand
AGGTAGGTAGGTACGTACGTACGTACGTACGTACGACGTACGTAACGTAACACACACACACACACACACACACACACACACACACACACACACACACACACACACACACACACACACACACACACACACACACACACACACACACACACAGGAGGACTTTGGGCGCTGCCACAAGGACGCCAGTGGAAAGACATTCACCTTGAACATTATACACACCTCTACAACCTGAACTATGCCGAGGATCGGGCTGGACGCTTGACCAAAAACATTAAAAGTGTCTCGCCTACGTGAGCTATATTTGTAGGACAACGGCGGCCTGGCAGTGATTCAACTACACTCTTAGACTGGAAAGGGTTGCACTCACACAAGAACGAATAGGGTAATTTACACATCAAACATGGAGGGAAAGGCACATAGGTTGGGGGCTTTCTAGACAGTTGTTGTTTTAATCACAAGACTTCCTCAGCAGTGCACCATAACCATAACTTCAATTTGAATTAAAGTAAATTAGACTAACCTGCACTTTGATCAATCAAGCTAACGGGATACCCAGTGTGTTAAAAAGTGATGGCAAGGTGTTCTGGGCAGGAGTAAGTGATAGCATGTGAACAAGTTGGAGAAAGCAATTGAAATCTTAAAATGCTCCCTTATCTTTTTTTCTTTATAGCATGGAGCAAAAAGTATTAATAGCTTTTCCAATTCATCCCTTTAAAATCATATGTTCTAATTTGTGGGAAGGTATTTGAAGAGACAGCCAGTAGATGAAACTGGGTCTCATCTCCCCCACAAGGCAGAAATGTTTCTGCTTCAAAGCGCCTGTATATCGCTGTGTTTCTGCAGCTGGATGTTGACATTAGAAGCTGAGGATCTTTGAATCTGTACTCGCACTCTGGGTTTCCACTCTGTGTTTACCTGGCCTCGTTTTCACACTTCTCTCATGCTCAGGCAGACACATCATAACGCTACAGCCCCTCCACATTGCCTCACATGTTATGCATGAACAGACACATTTCTTGCATGTGGTCTCTGAATTATCAAAGCTTCTCTTTTCATTTTCACAGCCATCGCTTTATGACTAAATCCCAAAGTGAGATAACCGCTCCACAACTCAAAAAAGGATCCATTAACACATGGAAGATATGGGAATTATTTTAAAGTCTTTACACATGTCTTTTCCCTTTTCTTTCTAATCCTTACTTCTTTGACCCTCTTTGTCCCAACCCCTGTTCCTTTCCCATGTTAATGTCTTCTGTTTTACCCTTTGCTTTGTCTACGGCTACATCCTCTCACTTCTTAGCCTGATTTCCTTCAATGCTTTGTATCCAAAGAGTAGCATCAAGCAAGATTCCCATTCTTGTAAAATGAGGCAGTTAACACATTATGATGAGCTGTATATGCTTCCCCTTTACCAACTCTTCATCCTATGTTGAACCCCAGCCTGTTATTTTTGAACCGACCATATTCGGGCTGAAATATCTCAACAAAGATTGGATGGATTGCCATGACATTTTGTACAGACATTAATGCCTCCAAAATGATCATTCCTAATGACTTTGGTGATTCCTCAGGTTCCGCAGCACAATCAATATGTTGACATTTTATAGGGGCCCTATTCTGCTCAGGTTCATATCAGTATTCTGTGCTTCTGCTGTGACATGTGTCCATGCTTTAATGTTCAAAAAGCTATTTTCTTTTAAAACCTATATAACACACATCAGGAAAGGGAGAACCACAAAAAGCACAATAGGTTCTCTTTAAGTGCTCATGAATGTTAGCATGCTCGCATGCTAAGCTAAAATGATGAACATTATCCTTGCATGACATAAGCAAGTTAGCAATGTCATTGTGAATGCATGCTGATGTTAGCATTAAAAAAGCAGCAATGGACTTAAGTAGAGCCTTGAGAAGCTGTTAGTGTAGCCGACTCTTAGTCTTGCTAAATTAGTAATCGTGAAAGCTTGTTCCACTACTTCACTCCTCTCTTTGATTTCAATTCGAGCACATTCTCTCCTCCCCTAAGACGCAGTGCCTTCATTTTACACCACTTTCATGCTTGGGCTAAAAAGCTGGAATATGAGCTCCAACGTCTGCTCACTTCCAAGCCATTTTATATAGCAGTCCTATTTGAGTCGTCTTCTTCTCAGACGAGTATTCTTGCATGAAGAAACCACGAGAATTTGCCTTTTCCTGCTCTTTTTGATCACAAACCACAGGCAGGGCTACAGTATGTGGGAAAACCACGCTAAAGGGTTACATACTTGTCCCTCCACCAGCAAATGATGCAGAAAAAGCAAAAGCATTGAAATGATTAATTAACCAAATCCCAACAATTATTTTCCTTTTTTGTTATTGTCATGAGTTTCACATTTGGTAGATTTAAAAAAAGACTGCTACTTCTCATGGCTTGAACTAAAAAGCAGCTGATTCAGTTAAGGGGATGGTAATACCACTGTGTTGCAGTGTCAATCAGGTCAAACAATTTAAACGCTGTATAATATGCACAGCAGATCTACTCCATGTTCAGCAGCTGCAGCTACAGCTGGTCCTCTGACAGCCTTATTTCAGAAAACTAGTGCCTCTGTATAATTCATCTACAGCCTCTCTACAGAGGCACGCTGCTGTATCAACCACAACTGCCAACACACACACAAAGGGCCAAGTTTATTACAAAACTGCCAACTGAGGTTCTGTTACCAATTCACAAGTAAGCCATGCAGGTCTGAGTTTTAATGGAGAAATGGAGCTGAATTATTGGGCCCAGGGTGCCATGTTTGACATGCATATGCAATCTTAAACTGTAACTTCAGTATTTCTCCAATGTGAACCCTATTTTTCCCATGTTTTCGTGTCAAAATGACTAATAGGACCATTCCATTACTTTGTAGCCCGCCTTGTCCACTACCAAACACTGCAGTTTGTGGTCTCTGACTGACAGGAAGAGGTCTAAAAGCCTTATGGGATCTCACCTTGTCAAATGTAAAATCTTCCGAGGTCTGGCACTCAACTAGGCTAGGCAGTGGCTCAGTCAGTAGGGGCTTGGACTGTGAGCCGTAGGGACGCCGGTTCAAGTCCCCGAACAGCCTAAATATGGAGTGTGGACTGCTATTGCTCCCCGGGCACTGTACAATAGCTGCCCACTGCTCCTAGTACTAGACTCCTGGTACTGGGATGGGTTAAATGCAGAGGCCAACATTTACTGTGTGCTCTGCATATGTGACCATTAAAGAGGGATTTCATCCCTCCTATTCTATTCTATCCTCCCGTGCAGGAACCCCCCTGTCTCACACCATTAGACACACAGTCACACTTGTACCCCCTCCAAACCAGTAGCATTAGGGCAGAAAGGAAGGCGAGGGGGGACTTTAATGGCGTGACACCCTTTATGGACGGGATAAATTGACCAGACAAAAAATGGATGGGGATGATCTTCCTCCTCTTACACACAGGAGGCCGTGGTGCGTTTGAGTGCTCTCCGAGGTCAAAACTTCCCTTTATCTGACTGTCAGCTGTGATAAGAGTTGAATTTGTTGATGATGATGCTGGCAGAGGAACACTCTGTCCTCTTTTCTCTCTATACCCCTTGTGATTTCACCCACATCTTACCTTCAACTCTGCCTCAGTTTTACATAACTCTCAAACAAACAATAGACTCTTGAATAAATGAATGCCTTTATGAAATGTTGAAAGTACACAAGCCCCATTTAGAATTCTCTCCCCAGACCCAAATAAATCAAACCAGAAGCCTTCACTCGGGCTCGAGCCATTACACCTTAATAATGCACTATTTTATCCGCCCCCCTCCAAAGCATACACACAAACTTTCTTCTCCATCTTGCAAAATTCTGCGGCTCATTCTGGCGACCTAGTTTACAGCCCTCGCCTCTGAGCCACAGAGAGTTGGTTCCTTTTGAAGATGCATTGAGCAGCACAGCATGATAAACCCATTATAGAGCTTGAGGAGGAGAAATCGCTCAAATACCAACTGGCAACTCTAAAGGGAAAGCTATGTGCACTTTTCACTTAAGGATATCAGTTTTTACTACTCCAAAATAAATAAATATTCTCTCGGTATACAATATAAAGAGCCGTATTGATATATTTTGCAAAAGCAGATCAGTAATGCAGTTTTATTTGACAGACATCTTTTGGTAAGAAAGCTTTATTGGACCTTCTATTTTAGACAGGCTTCTGTGGATGGATGCTAGTGCTGGGTTAGCATGACTGTTGTCATAACTTTTTTCAGTTATCATGTTTTTATGCTCATAAATGCTAATCATTATGAACAGATATTATGATATGAATTCAGAATCTGTACAAAACGCTTTTGGTTTTGTAAGCATTTATTATTTTGTCCACTATATCTGGAGCTAACCGCTAACACACCATCAAGCAGCAAACATGCTAGCACTATTCAGTCCCTCTGGCTCACAGAGATACTTTGTATTTCATCTTAACTATGCACTTTTCTACTTTCTGACCTTTTGTTCTTATAGTTTATTAATTCAATAAAGATTTATTGAAAAGTGATAACAGCTCTCTGGCTGGCTAACTGTCGTAAAAAAGCTTGTTAGTTCAGCTGTTATCAGAACAGGAAGTTCCCTCCAAGTACCCAGTAGGCCTACTAGCTATTTGGTTTGATTAGAAAGGTGCATCTGTAATCCACATGCATTTATAACCATTTGGGATGCCTCTCTACTTATGCAATAAAATGAAGGTCCTTAGAGTGTCTTTAGACACTCAGAAGACTTTAAAAAACTAGCGATCAAAACCATGGGCATCAAGTTTCTCGTAGACACACAAAGTCACTTCTGCTTTTGCTTTGTTTTTGAAAGGTTGATACTTGGTTATAATGTTTTCTTCATACAGTTAATGTATTGTAGCAAAGAGGCATGTCTACAGGGCTTATTTTACAGTATCAAGAACATAACAGAGACCTTTGTCCTGATATCAGAGGAATAATGGTTGCGTAAAATAACACAAGTATGCAAAACACACTTGAGCAAACCCATATACACAAGCGCATGAAAGCATTCACAGATGCAATCAGGCAGACATGAACTACAGTAGATGCAACCACGCTGCACTGATGAATCCGCAACACACACACACACACACACACACACACACACACACACACACACACACACACACACACACACACACACACACACACACACACACACACACACACACACACACCAACACACACACACACAACCACACACAGACACACAC
>NW_011370935.1:19805-32767 GCF_000735185.1 Notothenia coriiceps | reverse complement strand
CAGGTATGAAATACTATATGACATTAAAAAAAGAATAACGTTAAAAAGGGAGTGATTTGTAAAATATCCATAAAGAAAAAGTAAATCTGTTTACAGTTCTGTTTCAAATGGGTGTTGAGAGATGTATCCATAGATCTCTTCATGTTGCTCTCAAAGTGCACCAGATTGATGCTTTTAACTTCAATATTTAAAAATCTTCCCAGGGGAGCTTGCCCCCTGACCTCCCTATGTGAGGTCCACACACCACCTATAAAAATAACACTTTACCCCTGCTTACACCTATATGCCGTGAGCTGATTATCGAGCCTTCATTGTAACAGTCGCGGGTACACTGTGTGTGTGTGTGTGGGGATTGTTACAGTAGAACATTCCACTGTAGCGACCAGTACATTAATGGGAAACCCTAAATGTTTGAGCACCCTCTATGAAACGTCAAGCTACCCCACAGCACCCCCAAAATAGAATCTCTGGCGCCGCCACTGAGCCTGACTTGTGTTGGGGGGGCCCGACTTTTTTTTTTCTCCAAAGGGGGGGCCTGACAGAAAAAGTTTGAGAACCACTGAGCTAACCAATCAGAGCAGGTGGGCTCTGGTTTCAGACAGATGTAAAAAAAAAAAGGACTAGCATAGGCAGTGTGAGAAAAAAAAGACCTTTTTGAACATTAAAGCATGTAAACATGTAACAGTAGAGGCACAAAATATCAATAGCCCCTTTAAATATCCATCCCTGTTTGTAAACTAAGATTAGGTCAAGCAAAAATTTAAAACACTACAAAAGAGTGACTTTTATTTAAAGATATTATGTTTTACTTACACCTTTGAGTGCATGAACAAGTACAATTTGAATATTACACCCCAGGGAAAAACAATGGAATTTGGAAAGTCAGTCTGGAGAAACAATCCTTCCTTTAAATAAGGTGCTAGTATTGTAATAACTTATTAAATTCAGTTTTATGTCAGGGAGGCCAAAATTACTTTCACTTCCTTATCATGCCTGCAGATAGCCAAAATGCATCTTTTCTCAACAGCAAATAATAACAGCACAGGAAACGTACGTTGTATTGTTGTTGCACAGTGACTACTGGATCAGTTGAAATTTAATCCTATTTTTTTTTTTAATGAGGATTCAACATTTGTGACCATGTGGCTGCAATAGCAAAAGTGTGCAAGTAGGGATAGAGGCACTAGTAATCAAATAGTGCTGACTGGCACAATTCCTTCAGGGATCTCTGCTAAGCAGCAACAGCAGGACGCATAGCAGTGTGGGCACACATGGAAAACACACACAAACACACACATAAGCCACAACCAGAGTCACAGTTTAACTGAAATCCTGTCATTGTGGAAGACACTGAATGCCTCAGGTGCTGAACTTGACCTGACCTCTGACTTCCCAGTGGATTAGACTCATTAGAGGATGGTTACATTGTAATAATGAAACAAAACTGTAGGTGAGGCTTTGTCCTCAGACCAGTATCTCCCTTTTTCAGTTTTTAAAGGTGTGTCATGTTTGCTGTAGGACTTGAAGGGTAACTACTTAGTAAATTCTAACAGGTTAATGGAAGCTTGCATTACTATTTCTGAACCCAGTGACCCGACCTAAGATCCTAACCACCAGACGTGGCATAGCGTTGAACTGTCTCTTGGTTTACAGACATGTGCCAGCTTAGCAAATAGACAGAAGTATTTTAACTACAGTAAGGCAACTTTGTAACTTCCATCGGAAACCCAACATTTAACCGAAAAAGAACCGCTGTTTTCTGTGCCCACATACTACACTAGTGTAGTAGTCCCGATGATAAGGTAGCCCCGCTGCATTGTGTTCTATCGAAGGGATTTGATTTTCACGCCAAATCACATAGGAAAATATACATTTTCATGATGCCCTGCTTCTAGGAAAATAATAATTTGCGACAGAGCGTGTCTTAAGACGGTTAATGTTTACTGAAGGACAACTACTCAATTCGGCACATGTCATACAAGCAAATTAATTCAAAGCACCACATAAATAGTTCATTTAGCGTGTTCGCCTGTCGTGGCTGTTAACCGTAATTATCTCTACTAAAGCACACACTGTGCATCGCGGTAGACCACCTGGAAAAGTTGACATTGTGTTTGTTTAACTGTTTCTCGGTGAACTATGTGCATGCCGAATAAGAGGCTGACTCTGTCTGATTCAGACAACACCGTTAATATCAGTTTAGTTGGTTTTAACATTAACCGCCAAGTATAACGCTGCGGCACAGCGGCGTTTTTAAGGAGTTTTCAGTGATCACCGCACAGAGAGAAGGAAACGCATCGGGCCAGCAGGACCGTTTGAAGACAGCAGTAGTTGGAGCTGCAGGACTTTCCTTACCTTAATATTCCAGTCTCAGAGCCTCCGCAGATGTTTGTTTAACCATATATCTATAGCCTCGGGGCGCCAGGGCTCAATGACGCTGACAGTTTTCCCAAAATGTCTCCTCTGTTTCTAATTGGGTTTCAATCCGCCGTCAGACAGATTCGCCTTTTGTCCTGCAGACAGGCGCCATGTTGACACAATGACGCAAGGAACGACGGGAGTCGCAGTTTACAGAACTTACTGTACACAGAGGTGCCAGTTCATTATGCCCGACTGGTTACATCTGATATTCATACATCTTTCTGAGAGGTGTTGATTTAACTCTATCGATAAAGGGGAGGTGGCATTCTAGGATATTTATAACATTTATAACATTGTAATATGACATGTTTTTGTGTTATGTGCTTATGTCTCAGGGGGTTAAAAACAGTTAGTTCTCTCACCAACAATATTAATTACAGGCCACAATGCAAGCGTAAAAACATACAAAGGTTTTACTGTCATATGCACAGTAGCTACAGTGTAGTTATGGCAAGGACAATCTGAAGTCCCATTCCCCTTCAACAGTGCCCCTTCAAATACATAAAATAAGACATTAAAACAGAATATAAATAAAATAGCGCAAGAGAATGTTGCAATTGATCAATGTGCAAGTAATGCAGGAGAAAATACACACATGCTGGAAACATGGAACCAGACAGAGGTGGATGCAGCATTTCTCCTGACATGTGAGTAATTAAAACCACAAGATCCCGGTTTTTATTCATGAACATTACTAACTTAAAACATTCTCGTAAATGTCAGCACTCAAAACAAAAAGCACAGTGGTAGTCATCCTACTTGTGACTATGTATAGATCCTATCAGCGACACAAGTGCTCATCACACAGAGTCCTGCTGGTTTGCACTGTAGTTGCTGAATCAGTGACAAATGAACACCCGGGAGACTTTAGGAATACAATTATCAACCTGCAGTGCTGTAGGTCCTGATAACCACTGCCGCATGTAAGGAAAAGTGTTAATAGCAAACTATTACCGGCTACACTGCATGTCCTTGCAAGTCCACTATACATTAAATAAAGTTGTGTGAATTCAGTTTTTATCCACGGATGTCTGGGCTACGGAAAATTGGCCTTTTCTTGCAGGATCTCAGGTTAACTCAGTAAAATGCTGAATCTGCTGCACTCATCCAAAAATGACTAATTTAAGGACAAATGTCTTCTCTCACTGCAGATAATTCGGCGACATACTGCGTACAAAAATATTAATACAATTTATAATATACTATTTATCACTATGGGGAATAATAAACTATTTTATTCCTTGTCTATATAATAATGATTTCTCAAATAGGACCAATGAAAAACAAAATGGATATGGCATCCTGATGTTGAAATCTTATTTATTGATAGAAAACATGATGTGTGTGTGTGTGTGTGTGTGTGTGTGTGTGTGTGTGTGTGTGTGTGTGTGTGTGTGTGTGTGTGTGTGTTCAGGAGGGAACCCAGATGTTGCCGTGTGTGTCGGGAGCCTGGTTGTACGGAATGTTCCAGATCCAAGGCTGATCTGAAAACACAGAGAGTTCGGAAGAAAATGAAATGCAAATACATGATTTGATAACTAAAAAGGGACATTAGATTGGACAAATCGGCAGCATATATGCTGTGGTGCCTTTAATCATTGTTTAAGTGGAAGAACATGCCCCACTCAAAGATTAACATCTTAGCGGCTCTCATAGATTCTATCATTTTTTAATTAGGGCCATCATCTGCATTGATTTTCGAATGTTGGCACAATAGTTTGAATGACTCTGACTTAAGATATAAATCGATAGGATTTCAAATGATTGAATTACAATTATTATTATTATTATTATTATTATTACATTGTAAATGTTCTGTTTGGAATAATTATTAGAATATATTACTGGCTAACAGATATTTTAACCCTTTTTTAGAAACTTCTCCTCTAAGCAAGTACAGAAATCTGAAACATCAATAAAGAATAAAAGAAAATTACAACACAAATATGTCTAAATAGTAAATACTATTAAATGGTGTATAAAATGCCAATACATATATATATAGTGAGAGCGCTGTGCGTTTTTTTTAGCAGTGGGCAGAATTGTGCAAAGCAATGGGAGGAAGTTCACAGTATGAAGTATAACAAGCATCAGGATTGTACAGATATAATCCAATATCCAGATATAGTTAGGATGATTTGGACAGATTTAAATTAATTCAAAACTACACATTTGTTGTTTTAATTATAGCATATTAAAAAAATTGGTCCTTTCTTTTACTATAGCTTCAAATTACAGTTTAACAAAACATATGACCCCTATAATAATGACACAAGTCAAATGTACCAATATGCCATTGAAATAGTTTGGTTTTGAGACAAAACTAAAGCAATGAACACATTCGTTTTTAAATATCTGTTTTTTTTTTCTCCATTAAATTATGTGCTTTCTTTAACCTCTTTATGCTCTGGTTTAAGTATGAACTCCTTCTCCTGAATGCCACTAGAGGTCACTGAAACTGTAGATTAAACTCTACCTGTTGTTTAACTGCAGTTAAAGACCGTAGAGTTAAGTATAAAGCTTAAATCAGACATCAAGACACTGCAAAAATGTTTCTACTTTACATTATGCCATGAGAAAAGAGTAGCAAAAGCACAGCTTTTGTAGTATTCTAACCTGGAGTTAAACTAAAGTTCAAATTCTAAGCAAAAGAGCAACAGACTCAGCAAATAGTCCAACCTGTACATAAACACTAGGGCTGCACGATATATCGTGTCGTGACGATAATCGCGTTATGCGCATGTGCGATATTGATATCGCAGGACGTGCGAGGTCATGTTTTTGTTTTTTTTTAGGACGTGCGATATTAAGTAGGCAAATGAACTCAAACACGTCATGTTACAATTATGTTGCTGCTTGCTACAAAAGGAAAACTTGCGCTGCTCTCATGTCAGGGGTACTTGAGTGAGTGACATGCAGGCTCTGCATGCACAGCAAACCACCAATTACAACCATTCTTGATCAGATCACAGCAGGATAACTGAGCTAGCTCAGCTTGTTGCTCTGATAATGATGATCCAGAAGTCTGTGTCTAAAATCCTTCATCCGGTTAAATATTGTTAAACAAATTCCAATTGTATAGCATTAAAGTTCAAGAAATTATGTTTTGCGGAAAAAAAAAACTGTATTTTCTTAAATTCCTGTATTTTTTCATATCGCAATATATATCGCAGGGGAAGAAAATATCGCAATGTCAGTTTTTTCCAATATCGTGCAGCCCTACACGTACATTTAATACACAATCACACACTCTTGTTTACCTTTAGGAGAGTAGCTTGTAGGGGGGAGGTCAAATGGCACAGTGAAACCAGAGGAAGAGGAGACAGGAAATGGATTTCCGCTAACAGGGAAGGTCTTCATGTTCTGGAGGAGATAGGCAAGGCATCGCATCACACCACATATTATTAAACTCATTTATTCAGCACGGTAAATTCTGCTTCTGTTCATCTGTGTCTGTTGTTCTTACAAAGGCGGAGGGCACGTAGAGGACTCCCAGCTCGTATGAACGGACCATCACCTGGGTGCTGTTCTTCTCCAGCGCACCCCATGCTGCTTTGGACAGGTTGGCACTGAAACACGTACACAAACATACACTTTAATGTTTTAATACAGCTGTGTATCAGTGCTTCCCACACAATTGTGTTGGTTTAGCTGTCAAACTGACATATTGATGAGACTTGACTTGAGTCTTTCTTTTCATTCTCCATAAGGAAATTAGTGGGGTTTTGATAGAGAAGAACCAACTCTCTATGAAAAAGTAGAAAGAAGAGGATTTATGTTTATACATTTATTAAGGTTAATCATAATGAATTTGGAAGAGGAAAACAGGAAATTGGATGCCTGGTTCATTATATTAAATGTATACAAGTTTAAGGAGTAAGTGTCATTTAATATATAAGATAGCAAATCAGAAAATCACACATACATCAAAAATAAAAGGAACATTATGAAGATCAGTAAATATAAAGCTAGCAAACACACCTTGTGACAAAGAACCAGGCAAGCTGAGTGAAGTCTGGGGAAGCCCTCATGTATGTCTTGATGTGTGGCATGGCATGACTCCTTCCTGTTGCATCTGCCTTCCAACGGCTACACACAAACACACACATATATTATTAATCTGTTGCAGTGGACTTCATGTTGTATAACGATAGATACAGCTTTGTGAACAGCAGGTTAATATACTAAAAGCCTCCTGCACACAGCCCTGTCTCATTGTTTTGGACCAAATTTCAAATACACATTTTAATTAGGTGTGTAGAACCTTGTGTAATGTGCCCAGTTAAATTAATTACTTGATGTAATAAATGAAAGAGAAGAAGGTTATCATGACTATCTGCCCAGTTTAACAGTATCAGTGAAGCCCTACTAAGAGTTCTGATACATAGAAGTGAACTTACTGGAAGAAAGAGTGGAGCCAGAGTTGTTTCTGAGCCGTCTGGATGCTGTAGGGAAGAGAGCCTCCGGCTGGAGGACAGAAGAGACTAATATTACAACCTAATACACAGCAATTACTATATCATCCAATGCTAGATCTATTAGTCAACAACTCAAACACTGATAGTTGGAGGTGGATAATTAACAGGGCCCTTTTACGCTCATTTTCAGGTGCATATTTGTATTTTGTGCCTCTACTGGGACATGTCTCCATGCTTTAATGTTCTCATACTGCCTGTGCTGCAGCACCTCTTTTCACCCTCTGTCTGAAACCAGAGCCCAGTCTGCTCTGATTGGTTAGCTTGATTGGTTAACCGCTTAAAGATGTCCCAGCCCTTAGCCTATCAAGAACAATGTTTTGGAGCGCTAGCCAATAGAAGCACAAGTGTTATATAGTGATGTCATTACTCACCTGGATAGCCTTCTAAACTAGTCCTCACATCTTCAACTGATGGATACACCTGCAAAAGACCAACCATCACCGCCTCGTTAAATACATTCAGAGCTTTATCATCATAAAGTGAGGTTGTGTACCTTTACTGTCACTGCAATGTGGCAAAGTGTAGCATCAACCAGATAATGGATAATGCCAAGAATAGCAGCACAAATAAACAAAGGTCAGCAGGTCAGATTAATCAGTATTCATGTTTATTGTTATGCATTTAACTTATTATATACAATCTATTATTCGGCCCAGTTTCCACCATTTTGATATTAAACCAATTCATGGACATTATATTTTGTCAAAAAGATTTTTACCAAATCAAATGTCCTGCACGTAACCTCAAAAATAATAATGCTATGAAAATAAAAGCAGCAGCAGTCACATGAATTTCAATTTGTATTATATTATTTTGAACAATGCACCCTGCAATCACGCAAGACACAGACCACCAATTTTGTTTTGGAGGAACTTACCAAGTGCAGGGGGGGAGCTGAGCGAATAGAGGATTTCCCCAGTGTGGTCATAGTGCGCTGAAATTCCCCTGTCAACCATTTGGTCTGATCCACTCCCAAAGAGCCAATGCTGGAGAACTGGCCAATCACAGGCCACCTTTCTTCCCCAGAAATGGGTTCTGTGTGCTCATACAACAGCTGATAAAAGAAAGAGATGAGAAGAAAGAGATAAAGAAATCCCAGTTTAAAGTGTTGTCATTGCATTGTGAAATAGCCAGGTGTTTTTACATTACCTAGGCAACATATAGATATGAATCTAATTCCCCTGATTATTGTGCTCGTGCTGAACTGAGACTTTTTCCTATAAACAAGCAAATACATTATTTGGTTAGAGCCTTTATGTAAGAGGCCGGTTCCTAGCAAATTCATATTTTCCTGGTTTCCCGATGCCATGCTTCAAATAGTTTGCTGCTGCAAACTGCTGAAATAATTCAATGTCAATCCTAAAATGTTGTAGTTACATTACATGTGATTGTGCTTCATCCAAAGCAACACTCTTGAATACCATGGATTTTGACTTTTGTTTTCTTTCTTGTTTTCTGTCTTGAATAGCTTTGTGTTATCAACTAGTTAGAGGAGAAGAGAGAAATCTTTACCTTCCTCAGCCTCAGGTGGCCCCAGCGCTCCATGTCAGGGCCGACATATCTCCCTGGGGTTGAGCCGACCAAATAAACCCTAATAATAGAAGAATAGAAGAGATACTTGTCAAATAAATGGCATCTTTATTCCCCAAACTAACAACTTTACTGAATGTAGATGACAACCATTGAGTAGGCGATGTTCTTAAGTCTACTTGGGGTTTTCACAAAGTTTGGTGTGAGTTTTCATTTATCACTAATGCAACTACATGCGTAACTGTACATGCGTGGTGTTTACTTGGTCTCTGACAGGTCATGCTCTCTGATTCGTTGGATCCACTCCTCCAGTTCTGGTGCGCGGTACGCTGCCAGGTATTCCAACAGGTCCCTCTTAAAGAAGGTCGGAGACTCACCTTCGTCGTCACTGCTGCCCTTTGGTAACCGTGGAAACAGGGGGCTCATCCACATCCTGGTAAGGAAATAAAATATTTTGGAGAAATTCCATAAGCAAATATCAAGGTACTGTGCAACAATAAATACAACTTAAACTGGTCTTTCTATTGATGAATTTGATTTTGATAGAAAAAACTTGAAAATGCAGCAGTTCCTTTATCTTATCTTTTGATATGGCAGCCCAGATCAATCGGTGCATCCTCACCACAATTCCTAAGTTAAATCAAAGTTAAAAAAGAGACAGACTCACCCTTGTGATTTCTGGTACCAGTCAGCTCTGATGAGGTTGGAGGTCGTTATAACGACTCTGAAGCCTTCCTCATACCACAGCAACATCATCTTTCTGCACAGACACCATTTCATGGTTTATATAACATCAACAAAGACTACACCCCAAGATCGGACATATGCAAAGTGTAAATGTATGCATAGTACAACAATGTATTCCGCAATTTGCAACAGCACTCTTTCCTGCTAGTTGATTTTATTCAGAAAATACAAGGAGTATAAAGCTTATTTATATTATGTATGCATTTTAAAAAGGTTAGTAACCCCTCTATTACAAAACATACATTTGACCTTTTCATCGCAGGAAAAGCTAAGGAATATTAACATAACAAATTACTTAATTTGAAAACATCCCAAACTGATCAGGTTTATGAATATAAAGAAAACAAAACAACATGTACGATACCAGGCAGGAAAAGTGCTTACGTGTGGTGCGTTCCAAAAGCAATATCCAGCTTGGCCTGTTAGAGAGAGTCACCCGATAAGTCCCATTTAAAGGCAAATCCAAATTTCGTTAACAGGCATTTCTGAGTATGCCTAGATACACTGGTGGTAAATGTTTCGGGTGGTGGCGAGTCTTTACCTGGCAGAAGTGAACATGAGGGTAAGGCTTGGCCTGCTGCAGCAGCCGGGCCTTGGCCTCTCTTTTGTCTCCATGAACAATCAGAACTGGACGATCCCTGTAAACACAACAAGACAGGCCTTATTTTCACCAGGATCATTACTGTCCTCTACTTGTATCACATCTTTAAGATAATCATGTATTGCAGCAGTTCTTCAGAATGTCCTCATATAATAATAGTAATAATTATTATAAAGTAATTCCTGGTAAACTGTAGAATTGTAAACGCAAACTCCTGTTGTAACAAGAAGACATTTTTGGATATTTTTTTTTTATTAATTATTTGGAGTCACATAATATTGATACATCTTGGAGACAGAAGTTTGGGGATTTTTCAGTTATTTTTTATGAGAAAACATTCCACATACAACAATATATTAGAAACCGTATTGTACAAGCCATATCATGCTAGAGAGGCTACTAAAGAGATTTCTTTATGATAGTAGGTAGTGAGGAAGAAGTGTACTTACCTAAACTCTGATGGGTACTGATCAACCATCCAGGCAATATCAAAGCAGTAGTTAAACTATAAAGAAAGAGAGCATACCTGTATTAATGGGTATCCTTCCAATGCTCTCCAACTGCAGTACAAGAGACTACAGCCATGCTAGGAGCTAGCTGTTTGAATGTACTTGTGCTAAACGCCAATATCAGAATGTTTACAATGACAAGCATGGCTTAAAAACAGGACATTCGTTTGTTTCCGCACTTCATATGGGGACTCACCTGAGCTGACTCTTTCAGGGTCCCAAAGAGTGGAGAGAGAATGTCTAGTGGGAAGAAGAAAAAAAACATTACAAAATAAAATCATGTAAAAAGGCTGATGACAAGAGCTTCTATATAATAATAATAATAATAATAATGCATTTTATTTATATAGCGCTTTTCACAACTCTGTCTATATTCAAATCTAAACTCAGAACTATGAATTTTAGCATGCAAAGTGTACCCTGAAAAGCGCGCTATGAATAAAGTGTATTATTTATTTAGCCTTTATTTATACAGGTGTGAAATCTCATTGAGGCACAAGGTCTCATTTTCAAGAAAGACCTGTCAGTGGTAACACTACAACACAAAGTTACAGACAGACAGATTATTTGTATTATTATTAACATATTATTAATACCAAGGCATCAAAGCAGAGAACTCATCTCATTGCGGATGAAAATTAGCATCTCCATTTTACCCATGTCACGCTCATTTGTTTGGGGGGGTTCTACAAGAACATGCTCCAAATGAAATAACATCCAACTCCTCTCACCTCTGATGTGCAGAGCTCCACTGTTGTACTTCCTGTCCAGGCCAGTCACTTTGTTGAGGTAGAACCTGTAGGGGTCATTCAGAAGAGGAATACTGGACTCAAAGAAGTCCTCTCGCTCGTCGATGTAGTAGAGGCGGCCGTAGGGGCTCGTGGGTCGCTCGTTCTCCACCTTCACTTTCTTTGTTTTGGGGCTCGGAGGCGCCCTCTTTGGGGAGTTACCGAGACTCTTCCCCTTCACGTCTCCATCATCATCCTCACTATCCGAGAGAGCCCAGCCTGAGCCGTCTGACACCTCATTTTTCCTCTTTCCAGCTAACGACGGACTACTTTCGTACTTCACTGTATTTACCTGGTTGGCTGCTGCTGACTGTCTCGCCTCGGAACCGATCACAAGTGAGGATACAGGGGCGTTAGCTGGTTCTGGTTTCTCCTCCACAGGGGCTGCTTCTATTTTGGGGATGGTGGGAGTGGGAGAGGCAGCCGGTTGGTAGCTGGGACTAGACACAGCGGGCTGGTGGGGTTTGGATGTGGTCGTTCCAGAGAGAGGAAGATCATCATCTTCATCACTGCTGGAGACGGTCCACTTGCCATGGTGGCTGTCCTGAGACATGCCTGAGTGGATATACAGAGATCAAACAGCCACAATATGATAGTGTACAACAGCATTTGAAAAGACAGGCACATCTTTACCCTATTTTTTCTTGCTTTGAGACCCCCCCCCCTCCCCGACCAACCTGTTATGAGTGTTATGCCATACATAGCATAAACACATAAAACGTGCAGATCAGATAGGCTTTGATTCCATTCCACTTAACTGTCCAATTTGGTGGTGATCTGTGGCACCATATTCTCATTTAAGAATCTAAATGAGATTATTTTAAATGGCAGTGGATGTTTGCAGTTGCAACAATCTGCATCTAGCCAAATTTGAATATTGCTTTAATTGGCTTAATGCAAAGTGAAAAACATTGGAAAAAACTGGGACTATATATAAATGGGTGAACATATGAACGAGATGCATGTGTTCCATAGACTGTAAACAACATAAAATAATGCTTAGACAAAAATGTGCACAATGTGAATTGTATGCAAACATACAGCGCTCATAAGATGTTATAATAACGATTGACAAAGTTAACAACATGTTGCAAGCAAAACTAAGCATGCATGTTCTGCAAGATGAGATGATACAATGCGTTTATGATTAGCGTAAATAACAACGACTGAGCGTGATAATAGGCTTACCCAGAGAGTAAGGGAGCCGCAGCACAGGTGAGAGATGGTGTGAATGCAGAAACTCTTATCAATCCATCGCCAACGAAAGCAAACAACAGTACAGGAGGTGCGCACGGAACAAGTGTCCGGGCGGAAATCAAACGCATTGTCCTGCCTTTTCCTGTAGTTCCGCCACAACCGCGGAGTACAAATACAAACAAAACGAGCAGACTACACGTTTAGAAAATATTCACGGATTCGAATTTGACAGATCAATAACTCAAACAAAAAATGTTCTTGAAACACGAACGAGGTCCAAAACAAGTCAAAATGCGTCGTCCACTGAGTGTGAAGTTAAGTCAGGTTGGTGAATATGTTTGTTAAATAGAACATGTTTTGGCCACTGGTGTTTTTATAATCGCATTTTTGAAAATGCAGCGCGTTTCCCTAATGGAAATGTTTTTGGCCCTTGTAGCGCCTTTGCACCTGTAGGCCAATGTAATGAGGTCCAACTCGTGCTTTAAATTATGAAGTTTCACTTGAATGCGGTCACACTTTGAACTTTACTGCTTCTTTCTGGTTAACCACATCATTACAGCGTCTTTATGGCAAACACATGAGTGTGAAGTGAGTGAGCTGCATTCTTGTTGTAGTGACGGATTTGTGAGGAGAAACTAACTCCTGGGGCCTCATGTATAACGCCGTGCGTAGGATTGCCAAGGCACACAGG
>NW_011370935.1:18595-19491 GCF_000735185.1 Notothenia coriiceps | reverse complement strand
TAACTTCAACAACAAAAAAAGTCCATCATCTGTCATCACCTTTCAAAAGTAATTGCGGACAATAGATGTCTCTGCAACGTGGTCTCTTGTCTTCCTTGTATTATTTTTCATATCCACAAGATGGCGATCGGTCGGATTAAAGCACTGATATTCAGGATCTAGCCATCTTGAAAAGTGAATTGGATCATCTGATTTTGCCAATAGCTTTGAACTATAGGGTTATGGCTAGAAAGGATCAGTCTAGTGTAAATATGACGTCAAGTTCTCGTTGTAACTCTCGTTGTAATCGGAGCGGCTCGGAAACACATCTACAGCAGTAACATGTTGCAACATACACATTAATGCAGCAGCAATATTAATAGAGAAACATCAGACTTAATAGTAAAACACTGCAAGGGAACATTTTATTGCACCAGGAGCTATCTTGGGACTTTTACTGCGACAACGTTGACTTGCCTGTGAATACAAAATAAACCATAGTGTTGGTGATCTACAGTGTTGTCATTCTTCTTTGAACACCAACAAGACCGCTAACACCCTATTTCAACAATCACACTCCCTGTCATTGACATAATTAATAGATAGTTTAGCTTCTCACCATCATTTGCGGTGGCCAAACTGATGTTAACGATCGTAACTGAAAGGCTGCCTGCCAAACGTAAACATTCAGCCACGTGACATTCAGCCAAACTCTCGCGAGAGTTTTACACAAGACGGATCCTTTCTAGCCATAACCGTAGGATTGACGTGAGAAGGTTGTTACGTAGTAGGTCCATACATTTTCCGCCACTTTCCGATTCACCAAACATTGCGTACCGGCGAGGAAAGTGCGTATGGCACTTCCTACGCCGGTTTCCCTTTATAAATCAAAACCGACTCGAAATGCGGTGCAGCTT
>NW_011370935.1:18312-18555 GCF_000735185.1 Notothenia coriiceps | reverse complement strand
TATAACCGTAGGCTTGACGTGAGAACGTTCTTACGTAGTAGGTCCATACATTTTCCGCCACTTTCCGATTCACCAAACATTGCGTACCGGCGAGGAAAGTGCGTATGGCACTTCCTACGCCGGTTTCCCTTTATAAATCACAAC
This sequence comes from Notothenia coriiceps, assembly GCF_000735185.1. Classification (NCBI taxonomy): domain Eukaryota; kingdom Metazoa; phylum Chordata; class Actinopteri; order Perciformes; family Nototheniidae; genus Notothenia; species Notothenia coriiceps. The sequence goes on along the minus strand of NW_011370935.1, from coordinate 18,411 downwards.
CATAGATCACAACCGACTCGAAATTCGGTGCAGCTTTTGCGGGCTTCACGTAACACCCATGTTTGCCTATAAATAGTCAAAGAGACTGCCAAGGCACAC
>NW_011370935.1:0-18267 GCF_000735185.1 Notothenia coriiceps | reverse complement strand
AATTCATTTTAAGATGGCTTTAATCAATGTTTGGAAATGAATTCTTCATATTCTGATAAAATGAGAGGTAACATTTTATTATGGTATTATATTAACATATTTTCTCTCCATTCTTCTTTCTGCCAACGGTGTCGCAGTTTCTCGTCTCTCCCGTTTTTGTGCTTCGTGCGTACGCCATGGTTAGAGTTTGCGTGGAGGACCGCACGTTTTCCCGTCAAGTTAGTATTTTATAAATCGCAAACATTGCGTAGAAACTGGCGTACGCCATTTTTTGAGCGTATATCCCTTGATAAATGAGGCCCCTGGAGAGGTTGAGAACTTACTTAAAACAAAACTACTAGTAATTGTAATTTTCTTTATTTCTTTAAATCATTTATTGGGTTTGGCTTAAATATTGAAGTTTAACATTCAGAAAGTCAACATTTAAAAAAGTAGAAGTCCACAGAACATCTCATCTCAAACTCGAATTAGAAACTGCTCTGGACCAAGAGGTTAATTCACATCCGTTTAACATTTTTGAGATTCTAATGGTGCTATTTCGAAAACAATAAGGAAATTATTATCTCCAACAATAGAGTTATATCCCTTAATTATTACATTACACTTAGGTCACTTTTTTGAGGCTGTAATGATTTAATTTCCCCACTAGATGGAACTGTTTAGTTTGGACTGAAAACAAAAAGTCATTTTCATATTAAACTATTAATAATAATGTCAATTTTCCTATTTTTGAACGTAAAGGAAAACAATTCTTGCAATGTTGGAGGCGTGTGGCGCAGTGGATAGAGCCTTGGTGTTGGGATCAGGGGGTCACAGGTTCAAACCCCACTGCAGTCAGCATGTCGTTGTGTCCCTGGGCAAGACACTTCACACCAAATTGCTCCTGTGGGGTTTGCCCACAGCATTGAGTATGTAAGTCGCTTTGGATAAAAGCAAGTAACATGTAATGTATAAAGCAGTCTTACAAACTAAGTTAAATTGGCTTGTAAAGGAAGTAACAGTTATACTTTGTTATGCTTTGTAGTAACGGTACAATTGTTAACATTTTGTGAATAATTTGTGAATTTTTTTGTTCACACATTTTTTTTTTTTCATTATTTATGCATTCAGTTAACACGTCCAATACAGTAATGGGTACCTAAGGACTCGAAGTATGTGTGTCCCTGCCTGCAGAGTAGCGGTTTTTCCGACGGTCCTGTAAGGCAGCATAAAGCCTTGGCAGACAGTGAAGGGTTAACCTGTGTAAGAGGATGAATGGATATTGTGGTGAGCAGCATCTGATTACACACAGACACCAGCAGGCATCGGAGGACGGAACACACTCAGTATCTGCCGGCCGAGACTGCCTCTCATTCCCCTCCAAAAAATAAACTGTTTACATATCACTCTGGAAACTTCAGTTTTTTAACCGACGAAAGAAAAGCATTGTGGTCAATTTGCCGGGTCTTCTCACCGTGTAAATGGCTCAGGGGGGTCGACGGGAGACTGCGGAGTAAACTTGCAAGATGTCGCAGTTTGTGGGGGTTTAAAAGAGGACTTACGGCTGTGTATTATTACCGGGCTGCACATCCATCGAGGCGGTCAAACTTCCGGAGGACCGTGTGTTTCTTCCTCCAGGTCGGAGAGAAACAGGTAAGAGACCTCACCTGTCTGCAGAGCACATGTTGACAGTCACTCGTGTAATCCAGACTAACCTATATGTATACTACTGCGTAGGCGTATGCTATCTAACATCACTATTTAACCAACCAAACTGTGTTAAACTCCGGGTAACGTAGCAAAAACTGTCTTAAACTGACAGTTGGCACCTGAACTAAAGTTAGCTAAAAGCTAGTGCTCTGAAGTGGTGGAAAGTAACTAAGTATATTTACCCAAGTACGGTAAAAATGTTACGGTAGGCTACTTGTACTTTACCTGAGTATTCTCAGTTAATTCTACTTTATAATCCTACTCTGATACATTTTAGAAGCCAATAATAATGTAGTTTTCACACCCCTACATTTAATTTACAGCCTTTAGTTACTAGTTACTTTTTAGATGATTAGATAATACAAATCAATGGTTAAGATATCCAGCAGTAGTAAATACAGTTATTCAAATGAGCTCCACCTTAATTAGGTCTTTCTTATGATAAGAAAGACCTAACTCCCCATAGATACATTCTAATTATGGTATTTTTTACAATATGGTATTGCTATAGTTTTACTAAAGTACAAGATTTTGCATTCTGATATTCTTCTCACCAATTTTGATAATATCAACATCAGCAACATTTTGACTTGCCAGAGTAGGAAGAGAAGTATACAGGTGTTAAGAATGCAATACTAACTTTAATGATAATATCGGGAGGGATGAAACCGGATGAAAACCTCTTTAATGGTCACACATGCAGAGCACACAGCACACACAGTGAAATGTGGCCTCTGCATTTAACCCATCCTAGCACCAGGAGTAGTACTACTGTAGGAGCAGTGGGCAGCTATTGTACAGCGCCTGGGGAGCAATGGGGGTGGCGGGTTGTCCGGTGCCTTGCTCAAGGGCACCACGGCAGGGCAGGAGGTGAACTGAGACCTCTCCAAGTAGCAGTCCACACTCCATTTTTAGGTCTGGTCAGGGACTTGAACCGGCGGCCAGCCCAAGCCCCTACTGACTGAGCCACTGCCACTTTAGAAATGCTGCTAGCTTAGTTGCGTCTTGTAGGCTGAACATAGAGCCATCTCTATGATCAGATACGGACACATAACAACATACGGAATGTACTGGGGGATTCATTATTACATTTCTCTGTGATGTTTGATCTGTAGAAAAGCTACAAAACAAATTGACGGAAGCACAACCAAAGCTAGCTTGTCAAGTTGTTATTGATAATATTTAGGTCGGCAATAGAATAAAAAGGACAATTTAAACCCCTTTTAGCTCTGTTTTTGGTCTCCACCATTAGGGATATCGTAAGCATTAGGTATGTAATAAAGGCTAAACTTCAAATACCGGAAAATCTAAACAATGAACTAGAAAAGGCTGAGAAGTATTACAGTGTCAGAGTTGGTTGATACGTCTGTATATATGACACTACATGTAAGCTTTTTCCAGCACGCAGTGTCACCTGATTACATTGACTAGATACAAAAGAACTTGGTAATGGAGGATTAAGATTTTAAGTCCTGAAAAGCACTACAGAATACATTTGTATTTTCTATTTTTCTTCATAAAGTGTTGGTAAATGCCACTGATTATGCCTTCATGACTTTAAGTGTGGAAAAACAGAGTTTAGACGTCCAAACTTTAAAAAAAAAAAGGAGCGTTAACTCATTTGTGCATCTGACACTTCACGATGGTAAATGAGCAGGAGTATTCAAGTAGAATCCCTGAAGGGGGGGCACAGACAGGCTGAAACGTTCCCCTTGCTTCAGGCTTCAAACCCTGCCAAGCAAGTGGAATTTCCTGGAAACATGTCAACGCAGAATGTGAACTTCTACCCCGTCTGTCATCTCTGCTCTGGTTGGCTCACGTATCTGCTTTTTTTTTTTTAAATTAAAACTTAAGTTTGTGACATCAGGAGTCAAAAGCTGAAGAGGGCAAGTCAGTCACTTTTTGTTTTTCTATTTTGTCAGCACATCTTGAAACAGTTTAAGAAACCCAGAGGATTGGAGTTGACACCAGGTTCATCTAAAACACAAAGATAACTTCTTCAAATAGCTTTTTTTTGTCTGACCACCAAAAACACATCCGTGTACCATACAAGAGGAAAAAGCAAGAAATCCTCGAATTTGACAAAATGTAACCATCAATGTGTTATGTCGTAAAAAATGACTAGCAGTCATTATAGCAGTCCATCAATTTGTCCATTTTTAAAAAGCCTGCTCTCAGGATCTTTTTGTAAAGCTTTATTTTGAGAATATAAGTCCTTGGTGTTCTGTGTAGAATTGACTAGACAGCACAGCTTAAAGCAGGCACACTGTATCCACATGTGAACAGCAAGGGAAAAACAGGTTCATCTTTGCAACGTGCAACAGACTGTGCCAAGCCAGCTCCAGCCAGCGTCCCGCCTTCAGGCTGGTGCAGAGCGAAGGAAAGCTAGCTTGGAAGGTCCCCCTTTAAGCATCATGGCCTCTCTGAAGTGGTTCTGGTCAGAATGAGCTGGGAGATCAGCTGTTTGAGTGGGAACAAGGCTGAGTTGCCCTTTTCCTTCAGGCTGCTGTACTCCGCCTCTCTGTGATCTGCTTTCGTTTTATGTTCTGTCCTCGCCTCGCCCCTGTCCTCGCACCGTCACATGGTGAGCTGTCAGTTAGAGCTAGAGCCTCGGGCTGTCAGGTGTTACGGGAAGAGATCACCACATGGGCGGGGGTGTGACATGTTAAAACTGCTGCTTAAAAGACCTGCAATTATATCAGGTTCACAATTTAGGAGGGCAAATGTCACTGAGGCATTTCGGGAAAATGGAAAATGTTTTCAATAATGTGATAGGGACTATTTCATGTGGATATCACAGGATATTGACAAGAAACCTGAGAGAAATCATATGGATATTATAGATTTAAAAGCTGTCAAGTCACTTTATTGAGTCTAGGGATTTGAAACATAGAAAAACATTGAAAGTGTTATCATAATATTGCAACAACCAATATTATATGTAGAGGATACCTTTGCCTGAACATAGATTTTTCATGTATAATTGGAATTTACAAAGTCAGGACCAGTTTTTTGTCCTTTTTGTTCAGTATTTTAATCATCACTAATAAACATTAAACAAACCAATGGGACATGTATTATCCCCCTATAAGGTGATCATTATTTTTTATATTTCATTTTGATGTTCATATTGTTTTATTTTGAAGCCACACTCCTGACTCACCGTTTACAAACAATGCACCAGGGCAAAGAAAGATCACTAGCAGGAATGAGTTTGCTTTGCTCTTGGGTTTCTTGCCTCTCGTTGTACCTTCTCACACTGTTCTTCATATCTAACCACCGTGTCATGCCTTGTATGTTTTTCTGGTTCTTCATTATTTGATGTTTATTACTAGCCAGTTGCAACCTTTTTTTCTGTTTAAAAAAAAAAGGGTGGGGCTCTAAGCACTTCATTCAAAAGTGGAAAATTATTTTAGGACTGTAACTTGAATCAACCATTCTAATGGGATCAATAACGCATCAGGAGAGAGTATTTTCATTTAAATACATTGGGGTCAGGAATTTTGCTCATGAGAAAACTTTCAAATAAACTAAAAGTGGGACTTTTGATCCTACAAACATAACCTGAATATTTCAAAAAAGCCTTTATTTTAGTAGTTGTGAATATGATGTTTCTTAAGTTTGGAACATTTACAATTCTTTACAATTACCCTTATGTGTCTTGACTGTCAAGATATGTATTTAAAAGTGATTTGCAGTAAACAGACCGATGGAAAAATATCACTGTTTTCCTTTTTTAAATCCTGACACTCCCTTCCCAACTCATTTCCCAGGCAGGCAATTTTAGAGGTGTTAGCTAACTACTCTGACCTCCACTAGTGTGTGTGTGTGGGGGGGGTGGCTGCCGGTCCTTGCTGTTTCATTATCCGTCCACAACAGGCTCCATATGTGGCATTTCACCATGAGCCCCAGAATGTGCCACCTTCCAGCCAGCAGGGAGACATATAACAGGGGCTCGTCCTCCACCTTCTCCAGGCTGCTGGGATCTAACTGCACGCTGCTCCGCTGTCTAACAACCCTCTCCGTGTTTCCCTCTGCTTTGGCATCTGTCTGTCCCCTTTTCTGTCTCTCAGGCCCGAGGAGACAAAGACTGTCTTCTGTTGGACATCTGTCCTTCTGTTTTTCGTCTCTGATAAGGTAAGTTCTGCTGGGCTCTACGCTTTAACAGTGTCTGCATGGTTTTGCTCCTGTGTAACATGTGGTTTATGTGCTGTTTTTCTTAATAATTGTTCCTATTGTTTTCCAGTCATTTAGGAAAGTAACTATGTCCAATTAAACCAATGAATACTAAGTTAAACCATTACAAATCCACTACATGTCAGAGCCAAATGTTGTACTTCTTTATTCCACTAGTTATCTGACAGCTATAGTTACTTTGAAGATTTGACCTATAATTAGTATATGAAATTCAATATGTTGTTATACAGTCAAATAAACTTCCCAACAGTATGAAAAATGTGTTTTTTGGCAGTCAACTACAATATTAAAATGTTGCATAGTGACTACATTTTGACATTACAAATATACTTTGGACTTTAACCTACTGCCTGCCGTCCAATAACAGTTCTTCATTTGTGAATAATGGAAAAACTTCCCAACATTTTGGTTTACAGTAGAATAATCTATTTAATTCAAAATGTAAAAAGTACCCACACAACAATGTATATTACTCTACAAGTCCTGCTTAAGATACATGTATTATGTTTCTACATTAATGTCTGAAATAAAGCTAAACCTATGTTATATATTTAGTCGAGATGTGTTCTTAGATTACCCCGAATGTTTCCAGCAATTTTCAAACCGAGCTCAAATCTAGGTATTGGGCGTGTCATTTGGTCTCCTGTAGTTGTGTTGCCACCTTTTCCTCAAGCGGTAATAGTTGGGGTTGCCTGCGTGACACCAATTAGATTTATTTTATTTGTGCCCTAGTTGAATGGAGGTCCCTGGAAATGTGTTTAAACTTTTGCACTGCGTCTTCTCCACTTCCCCCTCGACCACGTGCCAAATGCAGAAATGAATAGGAGGACTGGTGTTTTCCCTCAACGCCTGATCTGATGTGCATGCAGCCTCACAGTGATACCCTCACAGATACCATGCTACGATGGCTACCAGCTACATTTAATCCCCTCAGTATTTTCATTTGTTGACTTTGTTGATGGAATCTTGTTGAAGCCTCACAAATCCAGATGATATCTCTTAAGTCTTCACTTTGAAATGTGATTGAGCCTGACCAGATACGATTTCATCAACCCATGAAGTAAGAGGATTTTCTGGTCAATTTCCTGACACAGCACCTATCAAAACATCTGAACAGTAGACAGTATTAGTGTTAAGGCAATGCCTACTGTGTTAGGACTGGAAGGAATTATTGTTGATTTATAATCAAGGAAAATAATGCAGTGTTGTAGTTTGGTCACTCATACTTAGTAGGTGAAGAAGAGTCATTCACTTGTTCTTTGTATGACATCTGTCGCAAGCAACAGACGTTTCTTGGACTTTTCCCGTTTATGTCTTTCGTGATGATGAGGTGCTGGTTGGTGGATTTGTTTCACAGTGGAAAGAGCCATCCTGGCTGTTTCCCCATGTTTCCAGTCTTTAAGCTAAATGTAGCTTATTGTTACTAAGAAAGCTACTAAGTTTATTTCAGAAAATATCAAACCATTATTTCATATTTGCACCAACTAGGGTTCTAAAGGACAGAAAGCTTGTCAACATTTTCTAACCTGCTGCCATTTTACCCTCTGACTAATTGTGAAGAATATTTTTGACTTTTTGATAGTTATAAACAATCAGATTAAGTTAAAAGTTTAGTCTTTTTTTAACCTCTATGATTTCAATTGTTGCATTTTCCTATCACTTGATATCGATCATCGATAAAGTGTGACACCCCTAGTAGGTTCACTGTTTGGTTGCATTGCCGCATTGGCCAATGTTTAATAAGGAACTATTAGCGTGTCATGTTGCTGTTAGGTCTGAAGCTGTCACTATGTGGAAGGCTTTTCCTCTTCACTTCCTCATAGTCTTCACTCTTCACTCAGCATGTTTGTGCTGGGTAAATTGGCACTTGTGATGAAACGGAGGCCATGGAGCAGTGAGAAAAAGTCCACTGCAGTGGTTTTTAACATTAACAGGCTAATAAAACAGCTTGAAAGCAAAGTCATCCAAGTAGTGATTCACTCCAAAACTCTAAACATTTTTTAAACTTCTGTGGCCTCAGCTGCAATTTAAAGGGATAGAAAGAGCTGCATGATGGGGGCATTCAAAGAAACTCATAATGTGGTTTACATCTACCAAAAGCAATCATTTTGGTATCATCAGCATGGTTTTCTTTCTTTAAACAGCCAGTCTCTCATTTTTGAAAGAGACAACAGCACTCTGGCACACAGCTGTTTCTCAGGCTCTTGTATGATGCCAGCTGTTTGCATAGTAAGGCAGCTAGGGCAGAAAAAGTATCTGTTTCTAGAAGTGCGAGGTGGCAGGCCGTGCTGTGCACCTACAGTACAAACTCACAAACTGCTGGAATGCAGAAGTATCAGAGGAGCTTATGGACTAATTCTCATGCAGGCCTCCACATGCTCGATGTGTAGAAGCATCGAGACAAAGCCCGGCTGCAGGGAAACTTGGTGTACATTAATGACTGTGAGTTTTTCCACTGGAGCTTATGAGGTTTGGACCTGCCTCTCTATCCGTCACCCCCCCTCCCCTCCCCCTCATCCTCCTATTTACTCGCCTGACCCATTTCTCTATAAACCAACAACCAGAATCCCCCTTCTGTCCCTCCATCAATCTCTCTATCTCTCTCCAGCCATCAGGGATAATAGACAATGATTTTTGACTATTGTTTAATGCCATGATTGACACAGAGTTGCACGTCTCTGATTATCTTTGCATCTGAGCAGAGAAAATATTGTACATTTGTTCTAGGCTTTGAATGGGAAAATATTTTGCATTGTATTTGTAGTTTGTTGTGGACTACAGATCTACAGCTGTACCACTGATTTGAAAACCGTTTTAACATTTAAAAAATACTTAAATTCCCATTGTTTATTTTTTTTGTAAGTAGAACCCGGGGTAAATGAACAAACCTATTTACGAACCTGAAGCATGATAAAACACGAGCATCACATCTTTGCTTTCACAGTAATCTTTACTAAATATTCTTGTGATGCTTTGTGAAATCCTCTAAACCTTTCATTGTGGGGTCCCCATTTCTGTTTCTCTTTGGCATAGGAACAGCAACTTGGATCAGTTAACCTTTTTATAATTACATTTGTGTAAGTCAACTCGTGCAGCTGCTTGTTGCCCTTTTTCTGCACACATATTTCTGGATAAACAGAAAATATTGCTTTATGCTCTTAATCCCACTTTTAAAGCGCTGAGTGGCTCAGTTGTCTTTTTCTAAACGGGGCATATTTCTTCATCATTCAGGGATACAATATAAAATGACTGGTGTTTAAGTATTTGTGATATTACAGCCCCACCTTAACACACAAGCACAAAGGATTCATTCTTAATGCCATTTGATACCTGATTTATTTCTTTGGCTGCGTCTGTATTTTGTCGTTTTTCTTTTTTTTAGCTTGACAAACCAGCTCCACATGCCTTATTTGAAGTTGTTGCTGTGTAACAGAAACATCTTGCCCCGCTTTAGTTTGTAAACTTCCTCAACACCTATCTTAGCTTTAACTTCATTTATGTTCACCTACACTTCTCTCACTTATCCGTCACCAGCTTTCCTGTCTTATTCTTCTCATCTTTCTTCGTTCCTTCCATCACTTCTTCTCGTCTTTCAGTGCTCCTCCTGTTCTGTGTCAGTCGGGCTTGACCGTCTGCTGCCCAGCTTTGGATGCAGGACATACCTGTAGCTTCTGGATGCTTTCAAATGGTTAGTGGATATATGAAAGAGAAACCAGGGACCAGAGGCAAAAACAAAAATCGTTTTTTTGTCGTAAATAATGTCCTGTCAAGAGACCATATTATCTTGATAATTGATGAAATTTTGTTAGACGTTGGTTCTCATGTGTCTTACATACTCTCATACCCCTCTCCGCCCTCTTACTATACTTTTCTGTAGCTCCAGCAGGTCCCTGACCTCCAGGACGGTCTTAGGTCAGTGCACTGTGTATTTTGGTTAAACCGAGGGGATTGAACCCAATGTAATGTAAACATCCTCAAAAAACACTGAAAAACACTAGCACTTTCACCACGAACAGATGGTGGGATAGTCCTCAGCCCAACCGCCCTTCAACGCCCTAAGAGCCTTTTAAGGAATTAAAGGATTTAAAAGCAAATTTTTAATTCAGTATTTCAATTAATATATTAAAATGACTGGGGTAGGTAAGTTTGAGAAATCGGCTCGAGATACACTTTTTTTTATATTCCATGGAATGCTCTTAACATCCCGATAGCAATGAATATCTTAAGTGCTTTGACAAAAAATCCATAAAAGAATGTAAGCTGTGGAAGCCGTAGTACTGTAAAAAGCACGACCAATCATCTCGTGCCCTCATTGGTCATGTGCGCGTTCGTGTGTGTTGGAGGAGGGGCTCTGTAAGGAAGTGGCAGATTTTTTCCGGCTGTGTATTTTCAAATGCTAGCGCACTCGAGCTGGTTTCTCCAAAATTACCTACCCCACCTTTAATATTGTTTCTTTCAACTAACCTAATTTAAAGTTTAAATTGAATTAGATTCAATGTTTAAATTTTTTCAGTGTGTTGTAGACAAACAAAGTTCTAATTGACTTTTTATAAAAATATTTAAATATTTGGACTCTTTTGGGACTTAAAAGGTTAGTCCACTAGAGTAACTTTATGCCTGCTTTTTCTTGATCACTTAATGTTTTTCTACACTGTACATTTTCAGTTTTGATCTGTCGTCATTCATGAGGTCCTTGGCTGTGATCCATGAAATCGAGGAGATAAATGCGGCTGGCTTCCTCCCAGGAGTGCGTCTGGGATACATGATGTGCGACACGTGCTCCTTCGCCAGCACGGCGCTGCAGAACGTGGAGTACATGCTCGCTGTCAACAGGTCTCTGAATGTGGACTGTGACTACTCGGACTTCAGGCCCAGGGTGAAGATTATTTTAGGGGCTCTGTACTCTGAGGTGTCCATCGCTGTGGCCCGACTGCTGAGTGTGTACATGATCCCTCTAGTAAGTCTCACATTCTGTCTGATTAGCAACATTTTATTGTTAAGTATTCAGTAAGTTATTTTCTGTTTTCATTCATTATCACTAATTCAGTTCTAAACAATCTTTTGACAGTGTCTAATGCACTTTGCTGCTACATTAACTGTTTTAATTCATTTAAAGAATGAATTGTGGGCATTTAACACACTGAAAAAACTGAAATGTTGAGTTTGACTTCCCTATTAGCCCGCCTTCGAAACATTTGCCATAACTACCCATTTCTCACAGTGACAGTTACCATTATTGAGGGGGAATAAAGTGTCGCTGTAGTCCTGAATCTGTGTGTCTGTGATTAACTTTATGTTATTATTTCCAAGATTCACAACGTGTTTTATAAAAAATATTCTTTCATATTCAGTATGAACAGGATGCTGCAGAACAGATTGCATATGGCTCAAACAAGTCAAAACCAAAGATACAAGAGCAAAATCACAACGACCAATCACATTTACTCATACAAGAGAAAAAGCAGTAAAACACAAATAAACCGAACAGGATTCAACAGGCTTCCTTGCCAAAAACACACACACACACACACACACACACACACACACACACACACACACACTAAAAGGCACAGCCAACCTTACTAAATTACTCATACCAGCTGAAAATATCCAAATAATCAATAACTAATTACGATACGTACAAAATTCAACTTGAAAAGATGCTCATCATTTCAAGGCAAAGGGTTGGGTCTAAAGCCCTTCATTTCAAATCTAAATGTGATAAAAGAAATTTGAAATAAATATCAGAATTTAAACTTGGATTAATTCTGTGATATTTGCTGGCTATAGCTAGCCTCTGTTAGTAAGGAAGACAATCATAATCATCGGACATGTTTTTTCCAACAGCAGAATCGATTCATTTCTGAGGGCAGCTCTGCTGCACAGGGGGGAATCGGATTGGAAAACTGCTTCAATTTCTAAGAGCTGCACTGGATGCAGCACAACTGAGGATGGCATTAGCAATGCCATTACGTTAATAGACTACAATTAAAACATATTCATTTCCTGATTCATTCAGCCAGTAGAGGAAGCTTTGATGTCCCTATCAGCTCACATTTGATCATTTTGTATTTCAAGTAATGTGTCTAGTACCGATCCTAGCTTTGGTTTAGTTTACTGTACAGAAGCTGGGTCCACGCAGCACTTGGACCCAGCTTATTTGTATCTGTTAACAGAGGGAATTTGTTGCAGTTGGTAAGGCATGAGGTTAGCTGTTTTTACCACCAGTAATTTTGCTAAGATAGGTTAAGTACATACTGGGAAAGATATTTCCTCAACCCACCAAAACTAAATTGGAATGATTTCCTCATCTATCTTCTACTAGACTTCAAACATATTTTACAATAACTATTACAGATTGTTTCAGTATATCAAATCAGATAAGATATTATTTAACCAAAGGAAATTCCTGTTCCAGAGTTGCAAAAAATCGTGAACTATTACCTATTTAAATCTGAAGTTCTTTCTTTTGTTGTTAAATTGAAACATAATTTGCTGGGTGCAAATGTGAGGATATAAAGGAACTTTTGGTTGCTTAAATTCAACAAATAATTCATAATTAATAAGGTTCTTTATTTAAAGAAATACATTTTTCATCACCAGCTGAGCAGCACATCCTCTGCACAGGACCTGAGTGATAAGCGGCGCTACCCAGGTTTTTTGCGCACTATTCCCAGTGACAAGCATCAGACCAAAGCGTTGGGCCAAGTGATGCATCATTTCGGCTGGAACTGGGTCGGGGTTGTGTACGGGGATGATGAATATGGCAGTGCAGCTTTCCAGAGCTTCCTCAAGGATGCCGAGGAAAACAGCGTGTGCTTGAACTACAAGGAGGTGTTGCCCGATTCCCTCGATAATTCACAGAGATTGCCACGCATCAAGCAGGTCGCCGAGCGCATCCGCTCCTCCACGGCCCGGGTGGTGCTGCTGATCCTCAAGGCGGGGCTGGTGGAGGCCCTCTTCAAGGAGATGATCAGGACCAACACATCGAGGACCTGGATCGCCAGTGATGCCTGGTCCAGAAGCCGGTCCATTGCTCAAATGGAAGGCATCAACAAGGTGGGGGACATATTGGGCTTCACATTTGTTACAGGCAAGAATGAATCCTTTGATAAATATCTCAAGAATCTAACAGTGACTCCAGGAGGATACAACCACTATATTGAGGAATACAAGAACCTGAGATTTAACTGCACCCCAGAATGTTTCTCAGACAAAGCTCTGTCCTATTGTCCCAGTCCTGATGAATTGAAAATGAAAGCTGACAATGCTTGCAATTTCAAGGATCCCCAAGAGCAAAATGATGACCATCTTGTAACGGCTCTGGACACAAGTGACGCCTTCCTTCACAGAATTGCTGCGTGGGCCACCGCAAATGCTCTCAAAAAGCTACTGAAGTGCAACGGTTCTTCATGCCTGGGAGAAATCAACTTCCCACCATGGAAGGTGAGAATGTATATTATCTCAGATGAGAACAGATTTTGATTTAAAAGTGTAGATCCTCCTAATTTGTATGGTAAAGGCATGCTACTGTGATTGATCTCTGAAAAATGACAATTATAATTGACATTTATTCCACCCTTTACTTTGCAGCTTCTTGAAGAACTGAAGAAAGTTCAGTTTGAGTTTGAAAACAGCAGTCTCATTTTCGACAAAAATGGTGATTTTGAAGATTGTTATAATCTGATCATATGGGAAAAGGATGGGGACCACAGAAGATTCCTAAAGATTGGGAACTACCATGTCCTCAATAAACAAATAGAATTGGAAAAAAAAGATTTCATCTGGTTTTCAACAGCAAACACCACGGTGAGTCCACAGCCTTCTCACACCCACAGGTTTGATTGCTGCAATAGTCAGGTGAGTCACTCTCTGTGTCCTTACCCAAGACAGTAATTAAGAAAGACAAGGTCAGGGGGTCATTGGAGACTTGACCAGCCTTAAGCTTAAAACACGCACTCATCATAGTGACCAGGCACATTGTAATGGAGTTGTGAAACTAGTTTAGTTGGAATGCTGTTAACAGCACTCCAACTAACTGTTCTTCTACGCACGAAAAGTTTATTATTATTCCGCCGGGTTATTTTGGCCCTCTTCTCCTCCCACATTGAACATCGCAGAAACTCCGTTCAAACATCAAAACGTTCAGCTTGGTCGGGAATCGATGGCTATTACTTTTCTCATTCATAACTTTCATAATTCCAGAGATACATCCCATAATACATCAAATTTTAACATTGAAGTCAATGGAGGAAATCCTCAGACTTCAGCAAATCTTCATGCGACTTCAACTGCTAACTGTTCATTCATACTTTCACTCAGAAACCTCATTCCAACTTTAAAATGTTTTCTTCAGATTTTAACATTAACTAGAGTGCGTGATGTCACAGCTAGAGGATAAGAAATCTTGAAATGTGCCTTGATATTTTTTTTAAAAACTGCCATAATTCCCAAACCCTACATTCTTGAGACATAATTTTTCATGATAAACGTAGAAAAACATCTCGTAGCTTGAAAAATGACAAATAATTAAGCAAAAAATAATTAAACAAAATGCTTTTTGAGGCCATGAAGTGACAAAAACGTTCAACATTCCTCCATTAAACCCCATTGTAATTTCAGGCAGATATTTCCTCACGAGCAGCAGCCGCACACCTTTAGTTAAACTGCCAAAAAGGCCACATTATTAACCCGAAACTAGGGATGCCAGTGATTATTCGATTATTCGAATATTCGTTACAGTCTCCATAATCGAATATTATTTTTAAAAATCGATTTTATTTATATATATTTTAATTATTATTTATGTTTTGTTTTTTTCTGGCTTATTTTCAACCAAAATATAGACTAATGCTAATAATAGTAATAGTATTAATAATTGTAAATGGCAATTGGTCACACCACCAGTTTGTTTTACTGTAAACTTGGAGGAAGCCTGCGTGCAGAGCAGACTGCTGCTGCAGCACGCTACACACCGCTACACACCGCTGCCATAAGATTGTTGACACCTACTAATGACTTAAATATGACTGAGGCAACCTTTGGCCGCAAAAAAGAGAAGAATGCTGGCAGAGAATAAATTCAACTTCAGCATGATAATATATGATATGATTTTGATATGAAAGCTATATTTTATTTTGTTTGCAAGTAAGTGTATAATGATGAATGACAAAGTGAACTATAAACATATTGTACCTTTAAATGTAAACATAACCAGGTCTAAAGCACTTTCCATTGGGATCTAGCCAGGTTAAAAGAGAACCACCTTCCTGACACGGAAACTCTGGCGTTTAGCTCAAATGACCTCACCCACCCTCCAATCTTGCTTTGTAGCATCTGGACCAAGCTATGTTTGTTTGATTTTATTCCAGGCTTTGATAGAGGCCATTTGAAAACAGACATTTGGAGTTTTGCATTAAGATGTGATGGGGAGACACATTGCATGGCCTAGTTTGTTTCATGTGCAATGGACCTCCAAAGACCCTGACACTTAAGGCAGACTTTAGACACTGTTTTATTTTTAAGTTTGTTACTGTGATTGGGCCTTGACCATGAGAATGGAGAGTGTCCTTTGTTAAAAGAACCAATGTTTTTTTTTGTGCATATTTCAAAAACTCATTTTGAAAGAATGCTTTCACAAGTAGACCCTCTCTACAGTCTGATCAGTTAAAGTGACTCTTGTTCCATTGTTTTCTGTCTCAGATCCCTCAGTCTAGATGCTCAGAGCGCTGCGCTCCCGGCTCATTTAAGAAGATCCTGAACGCATCCTGCTGTCACAATTGCACCCTATGTGTAGCGGGGACCATTTCAGCTGAATGGGGTATGCCTGATTGAAACTGATACTGATTTATGTTCAATTAACTGACAGGTGTTGTTTTGGCTTTCTGAATCATGTTACGTCTTTTCAAAGTAAATTACATATGGCCGTTAAAGAATTCAGATAAGTGTACCTCCTGTAGAACTAAATAAACTATAATGGCCTTATTGTAACCATGATGTGCATCTATACATCCTGTTATTTTAATATTGTAAATCCTGCACAACCCTTTGTACAATTTGCACATTTCTGCTCCACACTACCTCTTTTTAAATCTGCAAAGCTCTCCACTTTGAAAATAGTATTTGTCCCATTGTATTATATTTAACTGTATTCTGTGTAAATATTGTCTTTGTTTTGCATTTTTACAATAGTCTTAAAATATATTATAGTAGTATTATTAGTAGTACATAGTAGTGTTTTGCTAGGTATAATTATTTCTGTGTCTTTGTATGCAACATTTATACCAATGCCAATTCTAAGGAAACTGATTCTGACCCTGATTCTGATCTCTAACAGACCTGCGTACCTGCCAAAGGTGTCCCAATGGAACTTGGTCTCTCAACGGTTGGACTCAATGCAAGCAAAGAAAGGAGTCCTTCTTGCGATGGAGCGACCCTCTTCCCATCATCCTGATGGCAGCCGCAGTGTTTGGCATCTTGCTCTTGTTGGTTACCTTCATTATCTTTCTGGTGAACAGAAGTTCCCCGCCAATGAAGAGAGCTGAGGTGAGATTGTCCTGCGTGATGATGGCCGGTCTGTCAGTGAGCTTTGCGAGTGTGATATGGTTCATGGGGAAGCCCAACGTTCATCTGTGCCGGGCCCGCCAGGTGATGTACGCCCTGGGCTTCACCCTGTGCATGTCCTGCGTACTCGTCAAGGCCTTCCGCACCTTCCTGGCTTTCCTTCCCTTCGGCCAGCTGACAAGCAGGCGACTACATAAACTCTACAAGCCACTCGTGATTGTCATCGTGATAACCTCGCTACAGGGGGTCATCTGTCTGCTATGGCTGATCTTTGATTCTCCTGATATTGATGACACACCTCCACGCCCACAAAGCATGACACACGTAATCCAGTGTAGGGAGGGCCATACATACATAGGTTTTGGTATTATGTTGAGCTACATAGCTCTGTTAGCATTGGTTGGCTTCCTCTTGGCCTTCAAAGGGAGGAAGGTTCCCCAGGAGTTCAGTGAGACAGGCAACATCATCTTCAGCATGTTGATGTACTTGTTTGTATGGGTGTGTTTCATCCCAGTATATATCATGAACAATGAAAGTAGCACCACTGTGCAGGCTTCAGCCATTCTAGTATCCAGCTATGGCATCATCTTTTGCCATTTTTCTCCCAAGTGCTACCAAGTGCTTTGGAAGTCAAACACGGAAACACTGGAGAGGATTCTGAACAAATGGCGAGCCATCTCTAGTCCAAAACATGATGTGGTGACAGAGATAAACATAGATTTCCCTAGAGTTACTTTATCCTCAGAAAAGAGTGACAGCATTAGCATATCAAGTACATCTCCTAAATTGTGTAGCTCAGGGACACTGTGCATATCTTCCTATACTACACTAGTTACAAAAAGAAAAATGACGCGTAAGAGGAGTATATCCTGTTAAAACTGATTCCAGGAAGGTTTGCTATGTACTGCACTGATATTATAATATACCTGCTTCCCTTTTGAATGTGAATGTTTTGTAAATGTGTTTTGTTGTCAATCCATAAAAACGTTATTGTACAGACAACCATGGATGATTTGTTTGTATTGTATCCAACTCATGTGAAATTCAAAATTATTCTTAAAAACATGTTGAAGACTTTAAGACACTCTCTGAGGATACTGCCCATCAGGACAACAACCTGTTACGTTGGGACTTTATCTCTGAACATTGCATATTATTCAAACCTTTGCATATTCCTTGGAAATGTTTTCATTTTAATAAATTAGCTATTGTGGTGACTCTAGTTAACCATAATTCACTTTTGGGTCACAGTTCCTACACGGACCTTGTTTAGTGTAACACCGTAGATTTAGGTTGCCAAGCTAGAGCTAGCAAGGCACTCTAACTTGACTCTCATCACTGAGTACATGTCTGATATCACTATTGCTTAATGGAAAATAAAAAGTGGAAATCCTTCTTAAATACTCCGCCTCCGACTCCTTCTTACCGGCACTACACTGGTGACCCTGCATTTTTCGAGATAGTTTCCGAAAAAAAATTGAACATGCCCAAGCCGAACGGCGGTTTCCGCCCGTGCGGGGATTACCGCCGACTCAACGATGCCACTACACCTGACCGCTACCCGGTGCCGCACATACAGGACTTTTCAGCGCATCTGGCCGGCACGAAGGTTTTCTCCAAGGTGGACCTGGTGCGTGGATACGACCAGGTGCCCATGCACCCCCTGGACATTTCCAAAACGGCAGTAATAACACCTTTTGGACTCTTTGAGTTCCTGCGGATGCCTTTTGGGCTCAAGAATGCCGCCCAGACGTTGCAGCGCCTGATGGATTCGGTGCTGCGGGACCTGCCGTTCGTGTTCGTGTACCTGGACGACAT
>NW_011370934.1:0-2141 GCF_000735185.1 Notothenia coriiceps | reverse complement strand
CACTGTGCACATCAATGACAATGTAGTTGAGAGGAAAGTAGACACTGGTGCAAAGTGCAATGTTCTGTCAAATGTCATTCAATGTGATAAAAGGAGATGAACAAATACAGACGTGTTTTAAATCCACTAATCTTGTTGCATATGGTGGAAGCAAAATCAAAACTGCGGGCGTAGTCAGACTGCAGTGCCACCTAGTGGGAAAAGTCCACACACTGCCATTCTACATTGTAGAAGAGGATGTCCTGCCACTGCTTGGGCTACGAGCGTGAAGACAGACTAGTTTCATTCAGTGAAGCAGTTAATCAATTAAGCCCCACTGATGATGATTTTTCAGTTGAGATACAAACAGAATACAGCGATCTCTTCTCTGATGAGCTTGGAAAGCTACCTGTGACGTACTCCATGACTCTTGACCCAGATGTAAAACCAGTTGTTCGTCCTGCACATCGCATACCTGTGGCTATGAAAGACAGAGTCAAAGCTGAGCTCGACAGGATGCAGGAATTGGGAGTCATCACTCCTGTCTCAGAGCCCACTGATTGGGTGTCCTCTATGGTAGCCACTAACAAAAAAGACAAACAAGAAATCAGGATATGCATTTATCCAAGAGACTTGAACACTGCTTCGCGTACGCTAACTGAAACAGAAACCAGATATGCTCAAATCAAAAAAGAGTTGTTGGCAGTGGTCTTTGCATGTTCAAAATTCAATGGCTATATCTATGGTAAACCAGTCACCATTGAAACAGAGCACCAGTCCCTCGTTACCATACTAAAAAAAAACACACACACAGCACCTGCAAGACTACAAAGAATGATGCTATACGACTACAAAAGTACGACATCACTCTTGTGTACAAATGCGGAAAGCAAATGTTCCTGGCTGACACTTTGTCGTGAGTTCCCCGCAGCTCCACAGTTCAGGAAGCTGAAGAAGAGGACAACTTGGACGTAATGACTGTTAGAAGAGTTAGAGAGCCACACCGCTGAAGACATGACTCTTGTGTTTTCTACTGTTAATGCACTGTGCTCATGTTGGGTGATGCGCCCCCTAGAGCCCTCCTGTGGGGAACATAGGTACTGCACTTAAATTACTTTGTGCTTTTTAACCCATTTAAAATAGTTTTTCTCACTTTTAAAATACTTTCTGCCCTAGAAATGATTTTTAATCATAATTACCATTATTTAGGGGCTCTACGAACACCAATTTGACCATCCCTGGACACTTTCCTCCTATTTAAAACACTTTTCCTCCCTTAGAAAGTGAGGTGCTGCACCCTGCTTCTCTGGTATACCAGTTAATGCCATTCTGCCCCTATTTAAAACACTTTTCCTCCTATTTAAAACACTTTCCTCCTATTTAAAACACTTTCCTCCCTTAGAAAGTGAGGTGCTGCACCCTGCTTCTCTGGGTATACCATTACACACTTTCCTCCTAATTAAAACAGTTTTTCACCTTTTTAAAACAGTTTTTCTCCTATTTAATCACTGTTTTCCATCCACGATGGGCCCAGGAGCTGGGAGGAGAACCATGGGCAGGGCCTCCTGCTGGAGGTCCCAGCCCGAGCTGTGAGTGCTCACAGACAGCCTGTCTCCCCCTCTTCAGCACCTGGGAGTTCTCCGGGGTGCTTGAGAGGCATTTCCAGGCTTCTCTCTGCACTTTTCCCCCTTAAAATGAATTGTAATCAATACGTTTATTGTATAATTACTATGGGTCTTTGAAACAATCAGACTTGTATCACTCTTTTCCCCACTGAAACGACTTTAATTAATCAGTGTCACTATTTTGGGGATTTAGGAATGTTCCTGTGCCTGGTGTGGAGCCCCCCTGCACTTTAAATCAATTTATTTGCCTTTTGTTATTGTATTTTCTACTGTTAATGTACTGTGCTCATGTTGGGTGATGCACCCACTGGAGCCCTCCTGTGGGGAACATAGGAACTGCACTTAAATCACTTTGTGCTTTTTAACCCATTTCAAATAGTTTCTCACTTTTAAAATACTTTCTGCCATTATTTAAAACACTTTTACTCCAATTTCAAACACTTTTTGTCAGGATCTCGACACAAACTGATGAACCCAAATGCACGACCCAGAGACAAAGTCTTGAATGTAATAAAAAATGTATTTATTTTCACAGAT
>NW_011370932.1:0-6319 GCF_000735185.1 Notothenia coriiceps | reverse complement strand
CAATTCAGAGTCATCTTTAGCTTAATGACTCACATGGTTTAATACGCTGCCAACACATCAACATATAGAAAATGTGTTTAAACCTGGATACTCTTTTTTTTACATGACAGCCGACATAGCTGACATCTAGAAAATGTACTTTGACAAGCAAAAAACGTTTTTTTGTAAAAATGTTTACTTACCAGACCACAATGAGTATCTCTCTTTCACAGGCAATGAGAAATGGGTGGAGCTTGCATAATTTCTGTTCACTTGATTACAACTATAAGGCGTTGCCTGGTTACAGGGGGTGGTTCAATTTACCCACTGGCTCAACCTACCCCCTTCTCCCCTAATAGTTGACTTTATTTAATATAATAAAGCAGAGAATGTAACAATAATTCTTTGTTAACATCATATGTTTGGTTGCTCAGCTGAAGCTAGATGTTTAATTTAACTACCATGGCTATCTGTGTTAGCCATAATCAAGTACATTTAGCCGTGGCTATAGCTGTCAAACATACACAATCTCTTATTTCTGTATAAAGATTACTTTAATTCAAGTGAAAAACAATGTTACACTTGGATAACGACAAAGCTTGTGAAGTAGACTGATCAAAAAACAAAGGTTAAATTCCAGAGTCGGGTTTCTCTGTCCATCATATCTGCTGTTAATTAACTGCAAGTAAATGCCAAGAGCAGCTTAACAAAAGCAGCACAGTGACGGCATGTGCAGAGAATCTGATAACTTTAATATTAGATGACTACCCTGGCTGCATTCGCTGAAACCTGATCCTGTCTGAATGAGGACAGCCTTTAACTCTGTCCTGCGCTGCCTTTATGGACAAGTGTGTGGGTGGGTGCAACGGGGGTCAAGGGGAGCGTCCATTCATCCTCAACAACAAGCAGGACTGAGGCACAACTCTGTTAGAAAATATGCTGACTCAAAGCACTTTGAATCATTTTGTTACAAATTTATTACAACATCCAAACACATAAAATACATTTTTCTATACACTTGTTTAAACCAAAAGTGTCGTAGCACAGTCAACATCGAGAGCTCACTTATATCTGCCATTAGTTAGTGCCAGTTAAAAAAACAAGTTCAGACGTAACAATCAGTTGCAGTCCAAGACACCTGTGAGCATGATTTACACTAAAAAATTAAAGTTTTAAGAAAAAGTAGAAGACGAACACAGGAGCAAATCCAGTAAATATTACAGTATTAGCTGACATCTCTTAGAAATAAGTATGTTCATTTGTAACAAAGAACTGTAAGCTCCCCATCTTCAGTCAGTACTACATTATGTACCAATATAAGATTTAAAAAATAATTTTCAAGTAAGTTCTTCAAAGGTAATAATTATTTTTAATTCACATTAAGTTATTGATATACTCTGTAGAAATCTATTTAAAAACAAGGCAACTGAAATGTGCAGCAAATGCATTTTTACCACAGAACAGAGCATGCAAAAAATACCCCAACCCAACTAACCAAAAGTTCCAGTTAAAGGCTTAAATTTTTGCACTTTTCTTCTTTAAAAAGTGCACTTTCAGCAGTTGCAATTTACTGTTAAGAAAAGTTAATGAGTGAGGCAGCATCATACTTTTTCCAAAAGGCAAAAATAATACTCCAGTAATGAACCGTAAATGTTCTCATAAATACCATCAGAAAACTAAAAAGGTAAAGGGAAGAATACTTAATGTTTGCACACACACTCTTCCCCTGACGGCATAACAAAGCAGTTCCTCAAACACCTCCAATCACAGAGGGTGCGGCCTATCTGTCCCCTTTCTGACACATCAGCACTGTGGACAGTCGAGGAATGAGATGTGATCGTCCGCAGACCTAACAGCACTTAACCATTAACCTTACCTTAACATTTCCCTCGACCTCTGTCTGGCACAATAACACAGCACTGGCAGATGTGTGCTGCGGCTGGCCAATCATTGACAGAGCTCCTCTGTACGAGGGTGTGTACACACGGCCAGTAAAGCCCGCTGCTAGCAGCAGAGTGAGCACATAAGGCACAGTTTGTATCCCATAAGACAGTCATTGTTTCATAGAAAAAACACTATGTCAAAAATGATGTGTCAACACTTCTGGCCCCATTGCTTTTTCTCATCAATAATCTGAGCACATGTATTGTTCTTTAGGCTGAAGTGTGTGTCCTGTTTGAGCCTTGAGCCCCTCAGTGGGCATTTGTGTGATGGTTGGGCTGAAGAGGACCCAGGAACCCGAGCCTCTGCTTGTTCTTCCTCTGTTCTGTCATCTATGGAGAGATGAAAAAACAACAACCTTGAGAGGCTTTTACTCTGCATGTTGCCTACACATGATATGCAAACCTGTATTTGTGTTATTTTTGTTCAAGTGGGCACTTTATTATGCAAAACACAATGTTCCCACTATGTTCACACATCATTATTACATTCCAGGGGGAGCATTTATCTGTGTGAGCTAGGAGTGCAGGTAAAATGAGAATAATTCAGTTAGACAATACAAAAATCATATTTGGCTCATTAAATAAAGAACTAAAACTCAATTAGTGTTACAAAAATTATTGGATGGCAAAAAGAGTCGCACAGTAATTTCAAACACTGCAAACAATTACTTTGTGAGGATTTAACCATTCATTTCAAATAACCTTTTTAACATTGGACTAATATAGAAGAGATATTTCCTCTCCATGGTGGTTCATTAATTGCTTCATTCAATCACTGTTGGACTGGAAACTAATGTCCTTTTTTAAACTAAATAAGAGGACACTGTTGGCTGCTGTATAAGTGTTGTGAGGAAGTTTCACAAATCATAAGCGGCTGGTATCTCACATTCATCGCATTTGCGGCAGTTACAGTGCTGACATCATAAATGAAGGCCACTGATTTTGTCCACCCTAAACTTAAAATGCAAGTGAATCCATCATGCTGTGCAGAACCCTTAAACCCACACAATCAAAAAGCAGCACATTCACATTCTGAGCTGTGAGAGTGTAAAGACCTGAGGTCAGCAGAGGTTGTAATGAGGGAGGAGCTGCAGGAGTACTTTCCTCCCAGTCAGAAACAGTTTGAGTTGAGCTGGTGTGAGACCTTCAGGCCTCGCCTTGTGACTGCAGAGCAGCGGTTTGGCCTGCAGACTCTCTCTCACCTCTGAAAACTTGTGTTAACCAAAGAGGAGGAGTGCCTTCCTTGCTAAACCCATGACTACATATTGGTCAGTAAACACCGCTAAAGCAAGGTTGGAATAATAAATGGGCTGCAGAAGCTACAGATTAAGATAAGGTGTCAGTGTCTTGCTCAAGGGCACTTCATCTGCACACATACTTAGTTGTTACAAGAGCAACCCGAGGATCCCACGCAGCAGCGAGGTGTTACTGACTGAGCTGCCTGCTGAGGCCAACAGAGGTTGTTATTTTGTTTATTGGAGTGTGATCCTTCCCCAGTAGGAGCTGTTCTCACACATCTGGAAGGAGAGGAACAAGAGCAGGCCTGTGACTGGAATCACATGCAGGGGAGGCAGGTGATGGGAGTGAGCAGTCACACTGCAGCAGCAGAGCTAGTCATCCCAACAGCCAGAGGCTCAGTGGCGACAATCAGTGGCGTTGATCTCTGGCGTGATAATCACCTATCGTGCTGCATTCAGGAGCATCAAGGGTCGGATATTATCCATCTAGGTTACTGAGCTAAGTAAAGATATTCATTGCACGTCTCTTCAAATGTGATCTCTTGCCCTGCAGGTGTTTCAAGGTCAGATAGCACGTGGAAAACATTGTGTTACTATGAGACAGGAAGACTTTTTCCCCCACAGCTTGAAAAGGTGTACTGAAGTGGCACTGTACCTGCTCCTTTAGCTCAGCCAGCTGGCCAGACAGCTGAGACACCAGAGTGACAGTGCCGTCCAGTTTGTCCTGCAGAGAGCGCATCTCATTCTGCTCGTTGTCTCCTTCGCTGCTCACCAGAGAAATGGCTCTCATGCGGGGGAACCACTCCAAGTTCTTCTCCTGGGGGGAGAGAGAGAGAGATGGGATTTGAGAGAAGCAGCAGTAAGGGGAAAGGCAGAGAAGGGCTGAATTAAAGCTGACTCAGAAGGTCAGAGAGGCGGCGGCAACAGCATGTTGGCACCGACAACAGCAAGGAGGATTTGCATTGACGTGAAGGGAGCATTACGAAGCTAAAGACAGTGTGCAGGAGGACAGTAAACAGACAGGGATTGGTAATTAGAGGCAGGTGTGGAGGTTTAATATTAATCATTTCATCAGAATGGCTGCTGCTCTCTGTTTCGTACTTGACGGTGTAAAGTGTTTCAAGCAGCACTGCTGTCTGCTTAGGGATGCTTGGGGATAGCAGTCACTAAATGAGCAGTTACTGGCATTTCAATTCTCACCCACTCCAAGCACACTGTTGATGCAGGAGTGAGTCACTGCTGTCTATCAAGGACACAACTGGGAGTATAGTCTTATTAATATGTGTGTGTGTTCATGCCATCATGTAAAACTGAGACTTTCAGTTTGTCTGTATTTCCATCAGGTCAGGGGAGAGAGAAAATCATCTGCCGCAATGCCATGAGAACACTGTGAGCCAAACAAACCTATGGCGTTATATAATAGACTTAAGTGCGTCTGTGTTTGTACATGTGTGGGTGTGTGTACTGTTGGCGTGCATCTGCATGGATATGTATGTACATAACAGCCTGAGAGCAAGAGTGTGTGTTAAAACACACATGCTCTAGAAAGAGAGATAGGTTTCACAGAGACAGACTGCCACCAGCTGATCTTATGTAATATTCCTTTGCCAGCTCTTCTAATAAAAATGACTTAAAAAGGTGCAGAGAATGGGATTTGACTGGCACCACATTAAGCCCAGTAGGAGGAGTGAGGTATTCTCCCACCCACTCACACATAAGAATAGACTACAGGGGTAGAAACACTGATCAGTATGTGAGACGCTAAGGAAAGAGAAGAGGACAAGAGGAGATACTGAGGGGAGAGAAGAAGGTGGGGTGGTGGCAGTGGCGGTTCTACGGGGTGGCACGGGGTGGCAGCTGCCACCTCAGAAAAATGCCTTGCCACCCCAGCTGCCACCCCATTTGGCAGCTTTGTTTTGAAAGAAAAGTTGTGGCTCATCGGACATTTATGAGAGAAAATCTCTAATGTCCGAGTGCAAGTGAATGCAGCACAAGACGCGAAGCTTGTAACCCCTCCCCCCCCTGGCGCGAGCTTGGAAATATGATTGGCGGCGATTTCATTTGAACGGGAGGACAGCGCAAAACGAGAAGCATTTCGGATACAAGTAGACAGAAGGAATGAGGTATTTGCGGTCAGGGTATGGCTGGGGTAGGCTACAGCCATACTAATAAATGGCTTAGCCCCACCATGAAAAATGATGTTAAAGTAAGCAAAATAAAGTCTGCCAACTCGCGCGGAGTAAATTGCACAGACAGCAGTTAGTAAGATTGATTTCAGTAGCCACTTGTCTGGAAATACCGAAGACTAGAAACGGTTTTGAAAACTTTTGTCACGTAGTGATCGTCTTCTCAATAGAAAATCTTTGATAATATCTTCTGGCCAATCAGAATCACGATAACGGCGTGGTGTTGTTGCAGGAAGTCCCGACGGAGAATACTTTTGCTGTAGTAGGCCTACCTCTATATACATCGGTACAACTATAAGACCCCACGGTTTGATGATTGATAGGTGTGTGGGCTGTCTTTCATTTTGACACACAGAACAATGGGGGCTATCACCCTTATCCACAATGTAAAGTAATTCACACAGCCTACTTCCCTCTCCTCTCTGTGAGGAGCAGCAGGTTCAGCTTTCAGAACAAAGTAACAAAAACTAAAATGACATTCATTTTTTTAATACGTCGTGTAGTAATATATATTTATTTATGTTTCTTCTTAAGAGAGCACCAGAATGTGTATTTGATGTTAGTATTTCAAAAAATCTCCTGGGGGAGAATCCCCCCAGACCCCCCTGCAGGGGTTGGGTTTTCAACTCTTTCACCTGTGGGGAAATTGCAGGATTGGCTCCAGGTCGCCCTTTTTATTTACTACAAGACAAATGTGCCTTTTTATTTCATACAGTTCAATTTGGATTGAGACAGGGAAATAATATAAACCTCACGCGTGGCGTTTCACTGTCAAGGGGAGCCTGTATGTAATTACATTGCAAATACTGACTTGAGCCCCACCACTGTATGGGTTAGCCCTACCATAGATTACCCAACACAAATACTCTGGCGCCGCAACTGTTTGCGGTCTACTATGAAAAAGAAGAGCCTGTCAAGTTTGACTGTACTCAGCATTGAATCAAAACGCACCATAGCTTTAAATCTTAATAAG
>NW_011370931.1:0-3925 GCF_000735185.1 Notothenia coriiceps | reverse complement strand
GGGGCCGATCGCCGGAATCAGTATCGGACGATACCGATCGCCGATCCGATCGAGTGGGTTGGGGCTATGGGGATCTTCCATTTAAAGTGATTTTTAAAACTCAGTTGATGTTTAAAACTCAGTTAATGGGGCTCATTCACTGGCGCTTCCACAAACAACAACCAACATAATTATTACATTCAAATGAAGTACATTATTCAAGTTTGCATTAACTTTGGATAATAACAAGGGAGAAATGAGCGGAAGCGCTCTCTATTCCTCTCTCTCTCCCCCTCTCTCTCCTGACAGCCTGTCAGTATCGTCTCATGCAGCTCACTGATCCAGTAATGAGTGACCCCACAGTGAAGAATAAACATATGTATAACTAGTTTAGCTTGTTCCAGAGGTAGATAAAATAGCTAAGTGTGTAAGGTCTAACTCTTAGTGTGTGTGTTGCTCTGCTCACCGCTCCGTCACAGCGAGTGGAGCTGCAAGATTTCTGCTTCACACATGTTGCATACCGCTATTTTACTCTCTTTTTCGGACACCTTAAAATACTGCCAGACTGGTGAAGCCATTTTGGCGAGCTTGTTTTGCCGCACACAGAGAAAAGTGTCATGTATTTTACGTCATGTGATCGGCTCTCCCGATCGGCATTTATAGAGAGCACCGATCAATCGGCAGAGAGTGAATATCGGCCATTATCGATCGGCGGCCGTTATCGATCGGAGCATCCCTAAATTTAATATGTATATTTTGTACTGCATTATACAATGACATACCGTTTATTGTGATCAAAACTTGTTTATTTTCTTATAGGAGAGCAATAACGACGTGACGTTTTTGCAAAGTAAATGTTGACTAAATTGTCAATTTGAATTGTTTTGATGAACATTAATAGTGAGAGTTTAAGCAGTGATAGTCAAATCACAGTTAAGATACCAGAGATATACAACATTATCTGTTTATCCTGACAAACACTATCAAATGTGTAGTTAAACACTTAAACATGTTTAACTACACATTTGATTATCGTCAATAGCAAAATACCCAGACCCAGAAGGAAGATCTCTTGCATTGTTAAGGCAATGGTTGTACAATGTTTTCATCAAAAGCCAACTAATCTTCCATCTAAACAAAAACATAACTCTCCTGTTCTGTGCATTGACTCTAATGGGTTTTGTATGTGGGAGAATCTCAGAGGAATAGTCTGTGGGTAGAAAATCAGTTTTTGAAGTCGGGGGTCTAGAACAAACACTGTGAATTTCAGTTTGTGAAGGCCTCGGTTTTACTCCAGGCCAGCAGGGTGGGGGAGGGTAGAGCCTTATGTAATTTCACACAGTGTCGCTGAGGCGGGAGGCAGCAGGGGAACAGACAGGAAATCCAATAGCTGCTCTGCTGTCCAGCCTGGATACAGCTGGATGATCACATCTGGAGGCCCAGGCCAGCCAATCACTGAACCCCCCCCCTTTCCTCTCCCCTCCCCTGTCAGTCACTCACTTTTAAAGTCTCTTTGTTGAGATAATGGTAATGATTGATTAAAAATCTGTTTCAAAATAGAAACAGCCCACGCAAAGTGATTTAGCCTGCACAATATTTCATTTATATTTATATAGATATGACTCATCAGTTAATCATTTACAGCCAGGAGTATTTTCCTTAGGCTTGTCTTCTAGAGTGGAGTGCACCAGCTGGGCATAAAAAAGTAGGTCTTAACTCTAACGTCGGGCTTAGCTACGCCCGACTTAGTGATTCGAATTTACACCGAGCGCACCAAGCCTGACTAGTCACGGTGGTAGCTGCGCCTAGTCTTAAAATGCGCGTCCACGTGAATACACGCAAAACAGTAGTTGTTGCCAAGCAACACGCGTCTACATAATTTAACACTCGAACTTCTCCATTCAAAGCAGCCCGTTAGCGTAACATCTGAGTGCAATCAGCACCTGCAAGGTTGGGGAGAGCTTAGCGTTTCTGTCTGATCCGTTCTGTAGTTGAGGGGAGATCTCCTCGATTAATTCAAAAAGGGCTTGTCTGCCGAAATGAAACCTCTCTACCAGCTCACTGTCCGAATAGATGTCCAGTGTGTTTGTTCGATCACGGACGACTTCTCGTCTTAATGCCCTTTCGTTGTTAAACCTGTAAACAAGACGCACTGCCATAGTTATGTTCCTTCTTGGCTGTTTTACGTTACTATGGATACTAGTCTCTCTTTCCGATTTACGCCTGCTCCGTACTAGGCGTAAAAGTTACACCCGGGCGCAACGCATACAGGGCTTAAGTCTTAGTGGTGCACTAGTCATAACTTTAGTTTGGTCTTAACCTTCGGTTCTACGTCGGACGTAGAGTTACACCCAGCCTACGCCCAGCTGGTGCATTCCACTCCAGGGGTATAAGGATAGGCTATACATCAATCCTTATACCTACTTCAAAATTATTTTTAGAGTTTTCAATTGGAATATATTTGTTACTGTGGGGTAAATGTAAGAATTCTATTGCTCCACTGAAGTTTTGTATACAATACACCTGACTTACGATGAAATAATTTATATTTTACCATCTCATTGTTGCTCTAATAATCAACTCTAATACTTTGTCATCCGCTATGATGTGAAAGTAACATATTTCCACACAAAGGAATAAAAAAAAAGAAAGAAGTGTTTTCACAGCTCAGTTATTAAATCCAAGTCATAAAAACACTATCATTCAACACCAGAGCAGAGAGCGGCAGAGCAGCGAATGGAAACCAGTCGCATAAGCTCTCTCTCTCTCGCTCTCTCAGTTCCAATCACCCTTAACTAATTTAATAAGACAAGCTTCAGTTTGTACTAGGGCTGTACCCGAATATTCGGTCGTTGGCCTACTATTCGGTTTTCAATTTCATTATTCGGATATTTGTTTGTTTTTTTCTAAATGTATGCTATCAATCAAGGCAAATTGGCACATTCTTATACTATATTTATACTTTTTAATTGCACTGTTAAAATGTGGAAATATATACAATCTCAGCTTGGGCGCCTGGCATCGCTTTCAATAGCTAGATCTGATTGATATGGACATAAACGCGAGTGAAGTCTAATCTGACGGGAGAGAGAGATCAGCTGCTGCTAACGAGTGCATAATCACCTGCAGCGGTGAGCGGAGCAAAACACACACTTCAGGTTAGAAAATCAACCTTAGTTATTTAAATTACTAGGGATGCTCCGATCGATCGGCCGCCGATCGATATCGGCCGATACTCTCTACCGATCGATCGGTGCTCTCTAAAAAAGCAGATCGCGAGAGCCGATCGCATGACGTAAAATTATGACGTAAAATACATGACACTTTTCTCTGTGCGTGGCAAAACAAGCTCGCCAAAATGACTTCACCAGTCTGGCGGTATTTTAAGGTGTCAGAAAAAGACAGTAAAATAGCGGTATGCAACGTGTGTGAAACAGAAATCCTGCAGCTCCACCCGCTGTGACGGACCGGTGAGCAGAGCAATACACACACACTAAGAGTTAGACCTAACACACTTAGCTATTTTATCTACCTCTGGAACAAGCTAAACTAGTTAAATAAATATGTTTATTCTGCACTGTGGGGTCACTCATTACTGGATCAGTGAGCTGCATGAGATGCTGTCAAGAGAGAGAGAGAGAGAGAGGAAAAGAGAGCGCTTCCGGTAATTTCTCCCGTGTTATTATACAAAGTTAATGTAAACTTAAATAATGTACTTCATTTGAATGTAATAATTATGTTGGTTGTTGTTTGTGGAAGCGCCAGTGAGTGAGCCCCATTAACTGAGTTTTAAACATCACTTTAAATGGAAGATCCCCATAGGCCCCGCCCACTCGATCGGATCGGCGATCGGTATCGGCCGATACTGATTCCGGCGATCGCCCCCAAAATTGGCGATCGGAGCAACCCTATTAATTACCTCTCAAACTACCTAAACTAGTTATAG
>NW_011370930.1:0-4213 GCF_000735185.1 Notothenia coriiceps | reverse complement strand
TGTGTGTGTGTGTGTGTGTGTGTGTGTGTGTGTGTGTGTGTGTGTGTGTGTGTGTGTGTGAGTGTCTCCCTCACACCTTTGTTATTTGTCCTCTTTGTAAAGGGCAGAGGGTAGAGGCAGAGCAGCTATTGAAACTACTCTCACACAAGTAGAAATAAACAAAAACAACAACATGAATGCACAAATTATTGGACCTTTTTTTTTCCATAGCTAGAACAAGTTTGCCAGAGCTGAATTTTGTAGGGATGAATATGGCACATTACACTGTCCAGGCAGCTATAGATACGTGTCTGGTGTTCTATGTGTGTATCAGAGAAAGCACTTGTCTGTTTATTGTCCACTACAGTGAAGTTAGCAGTGAAGAATAGACACACTCTTTCCAACCCAATGTAAAAGATTCCCCAATTTTCTGAACCAATATTAAATAAAAGTGAAGGAGGTTAGCCTCATGTTTATACAGCTTTTATTCAGGCTTACTTAAGGTGGGCTGACCTTAAGGTGGACCAGCTATTCTCATTTCCAAGGACAAGCAACTCCTCACAGTTTTTTTTACTATTTAACTGAGACCATAAATCATTCAAAGAGAGAGATTTGTATGTGCTGACAAACCCTAAAAAAGACAAAATGACTCTGCAGTTGGATCATTCCCATGATGCGTGTTGAACTCAGACTGTGTGTGTGTGTGTGTGTGTGTGTGTGTGTGTGTGTGTGTGTGTGTGTGTGTGTGTGTGTGTGTGTGTGTGTGTGTGTGTGTGTGTGTGTGTGTGTGTGTGTGTGTGTGTGTGTGTGTGTGTGTGTGTGTGTGAGTCTCCAAAGAGGGGACCCTGCAGCTAAAGCCATTTAGAGGGGCTTTCAGTGCTTGAATAGGCCTAGAGAAACAGTTCTTTATCAGGGAATTTGGCGTAGATAATCGACGCTGGCTCCCGACCGCAAAATGGCAATTTTGCAGTTAAAAAAATGAGAAGGAGGGAGCAATGAAGGATGGAGAGATGGAGATAAAAAAAGACAAAAAAAAGAAACTGTAGAGCCCAATTATTCCAGGTCTGTAAGATGAAAACTGCTGCATCTAAAAGTAGTGAACAAGCACACAGAAAAAATAACAAAGCAGAGAAACTCTGACACCAGGACAAAAGAGGAGAGTTCCTACTGTTGCTGATCTGTGTGGAGACAGATGGGAAACAAAGTGCATGCTGTAGTTTCATTTCTGCAGGCGAGAGGTACTGTATATCAACATCTACACTGGATGAGGGACTTCATACACACACAGTAAACTGGGGCTGTTAGTTTAAATGTTCGGGCACCATCAGAAGAGCAAGGACTTACAGTAAAAAGGCTGATTTGGCAACGCTTATTCTGCATGAGACTTCATAGGGATAATAATAAAGCTCTCTTTTAATTGGATTCTCCTGAATTAGTGAAGTTGCATGGATTTAAGAAGCTTTCAAGTATAGATGGAAAAGGAAAATTACAATAAGGAAAAGTAAGGGTGTTAAATAGATGATAAACTAGTACATATACTCACTCACTTACACACAAACACTCACACAGATGCCCATTTGTACACTTTATGACTTCCTTATCTACACATTGAGTTCCTTTTTTGTCTCCAATGTGGCAATGCATGCTGTATATGTAATTCAAATGTTAGCATGTACTTTATTACTAGCTAGTTTAAAATGGGTACTCAAATGTATTTCAGTTACTTAAAGGGGACCTATCATGCAAAATGCACTTTTGTAAGTCTTTTATAAATATGTGTCCCCGGTGTGTCAAGGAACTCACGCAGCGTCAGAAAATAAAACCCTCTCTCTTTTCCTCCGAACCCAAATCTCTAAAAACGGGGGTAGAACGGAGCTGATCCAGATTTGCGTCCAATATGACGTAATATCGGAAATGTAGGCCCACAGCCCTATCAGAAACGTTGCTATCAGAAACAATGCCCGACTGTTTTGGACGTAATATGGTCGGTGTTTACATTAGCATCGCTAACACTCAGAGCTAACCTGTAATGGAGAGCATGTGTGTGAATAAGTAGGAAATCAAAAGAAACTCACCTTTTGGTATAACCGGCAAGAGAGAAAGCCTTTGAGCTCCATACTGTTTCAGACATAATCCTTGATAATCCATGATATGGCGTTTCATCACCGCAGTATTTAGTTTAGACAGTAGGCTATCTGCCGGTAGAATTTCCCGCATGAGCTCAATTTTTTTCTTTTATTCTTTATACCCAAATCAGCACTTTTGGAACAGGAAGTGAAATAGAGAGATATGAGGCATGGCTAGAACGGGTGATCTGTTTGGTATTTTGAGCAAAACACTTCATAGTCATGTTTTTCATATATTTTTATATATCTGAGACCTATGCAATTGCCTAAAAATAGCATGATAGGTGACCTTTAAAGTTTAGGGACGGATCAAAAACAGCTAAAGTTTTGCTAGCAGCATTGTTAGAATGAACTGAGGAATGGTAGTGTGTTTCGAGTTAAATGCTAAAATTGCTAAAATGCTTAACGTGCTGATTTTTATCAGGTGTAACAATTAACTTTTTACAAAATCTTAGCTTAGTTTTTCTGCAAGTTAATAGTTGCTAATAAGCAGTCAACACAAAGCAGAACAGAGGCTGATGGGAATGTAATTTGCTGTGCAGGTACCTGTTCATAAATCAATGCGTTGGACATTATCAAACCTTGACTTTATTAGTGATGCTAGATGAAAAGCAAGAGGAAGTTGTTAAACTGCATCCCGACGGGGGATGTCTGCTGTCGATATATGGGACATGTCTGTTTGACAAGTCTAGAGGAAAAGGGCAACCACAAGAGTCTTTTCTGTTAGAATCCAATCGCTCTGTGAATTGCAGATACCGCACTTAATAAGTAAAGAGTATCTCAAATATTGATAGGATTTATTGGAAAGCCACCATGTATGTCTGAACCAAATTTTGTGGCAAGTTATTGAAGAGTTGTTGCGGTATTTAAGTCTGGAAATGGGTGGTCCAAAAAACCAAGGCTGAGGATATCCTGACTCTGAGTCGCTAATAATCCCCAATAACACTGGATGGTCTCTGCCCAGCAAATGCCTGTATTGTTCAAAGTACACAAGCCTTCTGTTGAAAATGTTGAGTCTCAAAGACGTGGCCCTGATAACCCCTGATGATATAGTGTTATTGTTTTCAGAAGGAAAAGCAGTATGTAGGGCGACATGTTTTTAAGAGATCGTTTCCTGGAGGCTTTCATTTCCTCCTGTAGGTTTCGGATAATTGACGGGAAGCAGAGTGAAACATGACGCAGCACAGGTTTAAAAACACTCAACGCAGCAACAGAGAAATAAAGATCAAACACAGACATGAACCTAACCATTCATGTTTGATGTTGAAGATAATCCTGCTCTATGGAAACATTGATATTGTTGAAGTTGACTTGGTTTCAGATTGACGACAATGTGCTTAGTCACAACTTTAAGTGGATCCATCACAAGTTTTAAGCAGCCTGCTCAGTGTTGATTTCAAGCCTAAATTCAGTTTTATTAACACATTTCGAGATTTACATTTGAAGTCAGCCCATGCAGATTATAGAAGTTAATTCTACAATGAACTTTGATTCAACTCTGTAGGTTTTGCTGAGTTGCCAGCATGTGTGGCTGTTAACCGCTGAGAGTATTTCAGTTCACTCTCTTTGCTCTACATTTTCTTGATGAAGAACTGTCAATGCCAATACACCTTGCAATGATAACGTTAATTTGTCAGTTAAATAAAATTCCCAATTTAAATGTTTTGGTTTGTAACACACTTTATTAGTTGTACGCCAATATTATTATATATGTCAACCATTATAAGCCTCTTACAGCATAAGTAGTATTATTCATCCCGCTTCAATCTCATTAGTATGCATAGAAAGTGACAGGTGCTGTGACAGGTCACACCTCTCCCTACTTATGCTAATGAGCTAAGTCCCGCCTCCCCTTTGTTCGAGGTGTGAGATCTCAAGTAGGTGTGAGATCTCAAGTAGGTGTGAGATCCGTCGATAGGAGGGGGTTGATGTGTATTCACAGGTGTGAAAAGCCCCCACTGTTGCGCCTTATGGTGTATCATAAAAAATGTTTCAATCACATTAGTATATAAAAAGTGACAGGTGGGCCCGCCCCCAAGTGTGCGTGCGTGCGTGTGTGTGTGTGTGTGTGTGTGTGTGTGTGTGTGTGTGTGTGTGTGTGTGTGTGT
>NW_011370929.1:0-1453 GCF_000735185.1 Notothenia coriiceps | reverse complement strand
ATCTGGTCTGTTTGTGTTATGAAGGTGGCTTAAATACTGTATGCCTTCAAGAGAAAATTAACCATGTATGGCTTGTCAATTGATGCACAATAGTAGAGACTAAATGGTTAGTAACTTTGAACTGTGGTCCCTGTCAATGTACCAAATGTCTTTTATATGTGTCTTCAAAGAAATATATAAAAAAAGACAAAAAGGTTCTGCAGGTTTCAAATTGAAGTGTTGTTCCGAGGACAAACCTGTGGCATTATCATGTCTCCCTGTGTAGACTGATCAACTAAACGCTGCTTGCACACACACAGCAGAGAGAATGGATTAAGAGGGATGGAGAGATTGAGTGAACAAATGAAAAAAGAGTAAACAATAGTAAATCTGTTTAACATAGATAGCGTGTTCAGACCGTGAATAAACCTGCCGCCTCTAAGCCCTGTGTATGTTTGTGTGTGTGTGTGTGTGTGTGTGTGTGTGTGTGTGTGTGTGTGTGTGTGTGTGTGTGTGTGTGTGTGAGCAACAAAGGCGCTTAAAAAAAATAAACTCTCAATATCTCCTCCTGCCTATTTTTTCCCTACGTTATACTGTGACTGTGCCTTATAAATGGTAATATTACCATAATATTCTTTTATTTTAGGCACGTGTTTAAGACCACTACACGTAATGCTCCATAAATGTGCCTTCTGATGATGTATAGGTATTGAGGCTCAGCTCATAAACAAAAAAGGGATTAAAGTAAATGTGTGTCAATTAACTTCACTACATCACAAGATCCATTCACACAAAATGATTAATTCACATACATCTTTAGAGACCTTCATCATGTGTGTATGTAATGTTCTCTTTGCACAATTCAAGACAAAGGTAACACGCACATTTGCCCCCCCCCTTCCTACTTCTAAAATGAATCCCCTGCCTCTTACAGAGTGACTGAAGTCAAACCAGTATCAACTAACTGGAGGAGTGTGAGCCTCACATCATATCCTTGAATACAAAATTCAGCAAAATGTACAGCCAAAGAACAAACTGCACTACTACAGAGATGACCACTCATCTATTTGTATGTCTCAGACCTAAAATGCTTGTTTTCAGTCTATCCATCCCCCTCCTGTTGGTAGCGTGTCAGCTAAAGTTGGATTATCATGTCAGTAAAAGGTATTTGAAATGTCCTGTTGATGTGTTGAGGTCATTACTGAACTCTCGTGTTTGTAAGAGCAGAAGAGGAGTGGGTAGATAAAAAGACAGTTGGTGGGAAGAGAGAACGGTCTTAATCCTAATGTTGTGACATAAGGCCTGTGTGTGTCCCTCAGTGTGCCTCTCAGCTCTCAGTAGTGTGTGTCAGCACCTCTGCATCAGCACTGACCCCAAACCTGCTGTCCTAAGAAACGCTGCTTTTCCTTCAAGTCCCTTCATTGTCTATGTTACGCCACATCCTGACATAATAGTAAGGATGACACAGCCCCCC
>NW_011370928.1:66479-126335 GCF_000735185.1 Notothenia coriiceps | reverse complement strand
AAGGTGGGGTTGGTAATTTTGGAGAAACCAGCTCGAGTGCGCTAGGATTTGAAAATACACAACCGGAAAAAATCTGCCACTTCCTTACAGAGCCCCTCCTCCAACACACACGAACGTGCACATCACCAATGAGGGCACGAGATAAGTTTTTGCACAGATGGAAGGCTGACAGGCAGGTAGGCCATCCAATCATTTTAGCCGGGCTAAAAAGATTGGTCGTGCTTTTTACAGTACCACGGCTTCCACAGATGAAATATTTTTATGGATTTTTTGTCAAAGCACTTAACATATTCATTGCTATCGGGATGTTAAGAGCATTCCATGGAATATAACAAAAAGTGTATCTCGAGCCAGTTTCTCAAATGTAGGCTACCCTACCCCACCTTTAATATAGTATGTAAGGTACAAGCTGCTCATATACATTTGATCTTTTAGACGAAATCATTTTACTGAAACAATAGCAATGAAAACTGTTTTTGCTTTGAACTTGTTTTTCATTGTATTATTGCATCTAATGCTGTCAACTTTTATCGTATCTTTCACCTAAAAAACAGGTGCAAAATGGCAAAAACAAGAGAACAGTTATGTACTTTTTACAGGGTCAAAAATGACTGTACAATAAACTATTTTTGTTTCGTTTTTTCTTTGATCTTTGCCTTGATTGATCAGTTCCGTTGTTTTTACGTTCATGGTCCATGTGAACTGATGTTATCTAGTTATCTTTGTAACTTTTTTTTATCGCAAGATGTTTTTTAAATGGTTTGTGTAACCTTGGTTTGTAAGGTAATGTATCAATATATTTCAGTATTCTTTCTCTTGCTGATTTCTAAAATGTTCACCTTGTAAAGATCTCCTCAGTGACATTGTGTCAGGGACTTGACATAATATTAGGATACGTATTATTTCATTAATTAAAATTTTTGATTTTTGACTTTTGAAAAAAAAACTAAAAATAAACATCTCTTCACGATTCAAAGAGAGTTCATGAGTACTAGTTCTCCCATAACCATCTTCTCACAGCTCACGGACTGAATGATTGCAGTTTTCTTTTACTTTTCTCTGTGTTCCTTCAGCTCCTCCCAGTGGCATGTTAGCTAACTTGTATCACAGAACAATGTTTTTAAAATGTGCGTCACTTTTCCCTCTGAACTTGAAACAGTCAACAGGGGACTCTCGGGTCAAAAACAGAAACACAACACATTACTGAAGGATGACGATATTTATGAATGGGTGCCGATAGTAGCAACAGAGCTTGATAAAGGGGGTGGGTGACTCGTCACTCCCTTCCTTCCTTCCTCTCTCTCCCTCTCTTACGCAGTACTCACTGAACCAGCTTAACTGTTGCACAACACACATACAGTCATACACACACACACACACACACACACACACACACACACACACACACACACACACACACACACACACATACAAATTCCAAGTTCTTTTAAAATAATGACATGTTATTATTATTATTTCCCAGCATGAAGGATTATGATATGACAGCAAGGGAAAAATTCTGACTGACAGTGTTGTGTTTTTCCATTAAACATCTTTAACTGCAGTTATGTAGCCTGTCTACATACCTTAAATTACATAAGCAGAGGACGAGTGTTACTGAATCCCAATTGCAGGATTTATTTTGCACCAAATCAAAAAGCAAGACCTAAAGACCTTAAGGGGCACTAAGAATAGACTTCTAGGAGTTACAGAGTACAAAGTGTCGTTCAAATTTAAGATTTGTAAATTAATTATTCCCAGATGATTTGAATATCATTTTCTGTTGAGACGCTGTCAGTGTAAAGAATACATTTAACCAGTAAGACAGCTCTTCCCATGAATATTCTTATTCAAGAATATTATATTACTATATTTTTCGTCTCTGTTTTTTACATATTTCTACAATATTTTATCCACATTGGCTTATTGCAAACAATTACTTGTCTTACTCATTGATCGTTTGCACTACAAAATAAAAGAAAACCAATAATTCTTGATTTTATCAATAGGTGAAGGCGAGGCAAAGAAGATCAGCAAAAGTCTAAAAAAGGGGCCCCAGTTAAGTTAGAGAAATACATAAAGAATTTGAGAATTCAATATTTCAATCTAGTTTATTTGGCTCTCTTTTTTGCTCATTTCCTTACTACTTTGCTTATTAATGCATTCTCTTGTTTTCTTTACAAAAATGTAAATCCTTGAGTGATAAATTGACTGAAAATGTGATTAATGTATGCATCATTTATTGTAGATTATGAAAGGATTGAAAATTCTCCCTTTGAGCACAGAATAGGCTCCCTAAAATAAATAAGGATTAATTTCATGTGAAAGGAATGTCTGTGTTTTTTTTTCTTTTGTCTTTTGCAGGACATTTGTGCCGTTTAGCATTTAGGAAAGAGTGCCCACAATGAATCACTAAAGAAACTTAGGTTATTTACGCATTTTCTCCGTAGGATCAGACGAGTATCTGTGCATTTCCATTGCTCGCACCAGACACTGAGGCAGACAAGCACGCATAGAGACATAACATTTATACAAAAACTCTCTTTTTGAAACCATCTGCCATGCTATTGATTCATCCTAGTCTGCATTGCCTGTCTCAGTTTATCAATTTTAATCCTGCCCTGAATCTGTTTGCACTTCATCACAATTTCCATGTGTTTGCTTCGGAGTTAACATGCTCTCAATGCTTTGGCATTTACTGTACTTTTACTGTAAGTGAAGGCAATGGAAAGTAATGTATCAGGTTCTACACTGCATTGCAGCTGCCTTACAGGGTTGGTTCTTTTCTCTTTTTTTATGATAACTAATAATGCAGGAAGTTTTTGTTTAACTTGACCAGATTTTGAGAGCTGTGTGTCTAATATTTCTCCCACCATCTCAGACATTTTTTTAATATCCTTTGATGTGCTCAACACATTAACAAATAATACATCCGCAGCAACTGACCTTCTGTCAAATAGTTCTCCAAGTCAATGTGAATTTTGTTCAAATAAAAAACAAAATCTGTTACTTATGCGAAGTAAGACATTTGGGTGATATAATGTATGATACACATTTGATGTCATGTATTCAAACAAAGAAATGACTATGCCAAAGAAGTGATGTGAGGAAGTTATGTGTCAACCTGGCTGCTTTATACCCCAGGTGCTACAGTGAGAGATGTGTGACGTCTTCATCACTGCCAGTCATTGAACTAACAGTGAAAACTCCTGAGTCAGAGCAGCACAGAGTTTTGGCCACTGACCTCAACTGAAAGCAAGCCTGGAATTTTCAGACTGACTGTAATGGCCTACTGCTGTCATAACATTGGAATATTCTCAATTCCTGGTAATAAGGATGATTACAATTTCAGAAGGGAAACGACATCTCATTGTGAGTTTGTCCAGAGGAAAATTACAGAACTGTAAAAGTGTTCCTTTGTACAGTCCAAAAGAGCTGGTTCACGTCATGTCTGTCTGACACTCATGGAGAGGTGTAGTAGCTACTGCAGGAGTTCCTTGTTATAAGAAATTACAGTGATTTCCTCTTTTGGTTTTTGCCATTCTTCACCCTGACTGTTGCATTCAATTCATTGCAGGTGTAAAAAGAAAGAACCTTATAGAAATACTTATTTTAAACCAAATAAATAACCTGAAGTACAACTATGTCAAGAACATTAACAAAATGTTGCCCCACATGGCTGGTGCCTGATACGATTTGTATGAACAGAGTCAACAGACCACCTGTAGTTTTC
This sequence comes from Notothenia coriiceps, assembly GCF_000735185.1. Taxonomy (NCBI): domain Eukaryota; kingdom Metazoa; phylum Chordata; class Actinopteri; order Perciformes; family Nototheniidae; genus Notothenia; species Notothenia coriiceps. The sequence goes on along the minus strand of NW_011370928.1, from coordinate 122,602 downwards.
TCCAGTAACATAACTAATTCAATGATTAATAGCCTGGAGGAATGCCATTGCCTTATTTAGCTACTACCAAAACCTTTCCCTTTTCTATGGTATCCACACACAACTGAGTCAACTAAAGGGCATGAGAAACAATGACTCGCCTGCAGAACAGTGTGGAGAAACTGAAACACTCTCATGTACAGTATGTATAACTGCAGTTCTGAAGATTTACATTGTGTGACTCAAAAGCATAACATTCACAAACCTCATTATTAATGTCTGGGAACTAGTGACTTCTTGTAATTGCAGACTTTGTGAAATGACATAACCCTTTACCCTTTAGTTGCACATACAAAGACCTCATAGAGTGTATGGCTCACGTACATGTGTAATCCACCTATGAGTATAAGAGAAGCTGACACACACCTATTCACACACACCTCATTTACTCTCAGTTTCTTCTCTTCCTATCTTTCCATGAGCTTTTTTAGATTGTTACCATGGTTTCCTGAAGTTTATTGTCTCTGTCCTCTTCAGCCCTATGGCATATGCTGGTGGACATAAATGCATATTTATAAACCAAACAGAGACACACTGGTGTGAGTGTGTCATAAAGATATCCGAGGTCTTGTTGGAGGAAATCTCTGTTTGGGCCAGTTTAAGATCCAGACCTCCTCAACACTATACCAACACATTCTAACAGGTTCAGAAGAAGTGGCTGGAGGCAGACAGAGTTTGATGCCAAATTACGTCAAAGTCATAAAGTCCAGGCAGACCCCAGGATTGTACTGCTAAAAAAAACGTTGTTCTAGCACTTTTATAGTTAAGCCTTCTTGTTCCTTATTGGTTTTCTTTGGTGAAGGACGACAAACCACCTCCCAGTTTCTTTGTCTGCAACCTTTTCTGCATTTATTTACACTCCCGCACACGTGTCCTGGAAGAATTCCATGACATTGATCGCTTCTTGACCTTCACCATGGTTCACCATCAAGAGAGAAGGGAGTTTTACTGCAGGTCCTTTCCCAGTCGTAACCTCGTACCCCATTAGCTTCAGGCAATGTGAAGAATAATTAACCTGAACCTCAAAGTGGACTTTTCGTTCAACCTGACACACACACGCACTCACACACACACACACACACACACACACACACACACACACACACACACACACACACACACACACACACTCACAGAGAGAGAGTGGGACCTGTACACAGACATGCATACTAGCCTTAGCAGAAGAACCCTCTACTCTCCTCCATGAAGTTGCACACTCATTCTGATGGAAACACTCTTCTGACAGTGTACACACCCTAACATTACACCATCTTATTATACTCTATTGTACCAAGCTTTATGGTATTATGCTGAATACTTATTATTCCCTATTATGTTCTTATAATGAGCATTTTATTCAAGGAATTTTCTACCCCAACAGTCGCTGAGTTACACTTTTCTTTCTTTTCCTTTCTTTTTAATTTGCATATTTAGCTCAGTCTCAATGGTCTGCTAAACTGTTGTTTTTCTAGATGTTTTATTTAAAGAGGTCACACTAAGTCAAATATTTAAAAAAAAAGGGGGCATAAACAGATATAGCACAGGTAACATCACGTCACCTTTTTTTAGGGTAACGAACAACAACAAAAAGTGAATTTTTCATTCTATTCATTGCAGAAGAATTAAGAAACAATATATTATTGGGCACAATAGAAACTCTATATTTTTAAATGTGTTTTTTTGGTAAAAATACCACAACATTTAAAAAAACTTTTATGGAACAGCATTAGTTTTCAGGCCTAAGACCTTTAGAGTAAGCTGGTTTTGCCCTGTTGTCCAGACAAGAGAAGAGACCTAATGATCTGTGGTGATGTAACAGTTTCTGAATGAGGCACATTCACACATTCTGATCGACACTGACATTTCCCAGGCAAGACTCCCTTTAAGAAATATTTATTCTCAGTAAGATTGCTCTCGGCCTTATATTTTTTTGTATTAAAGTCTGTGATTTATGGCTTAACAAATGCATCACTCATTTGTTGATTGAACGTCTTATCATGTGAGTTCAGTGACTTGGAGAGGCTAATATTGGACTCGAAGCTGTTGCTGAGGGACATTTATAGCGCAGAAGGCACTAAATAATCTGCTGAGTTCCATTTTAAGCAACCCATGCTTACTGGGTAATTTGGAATAGTGAAACTCAACCTGACGTCATACTCTGTGTGCCTGTATAAAAAGTCTAGTAAGCCTTTAAGCCAATAAATACAGGACAGCCACAGAGACGAAGGAACAGAAGTCCAACAAGGTTACATTAGCTGTCCAAAAAAATATCGCATGGCTGTGGGGAGCATTTAAAGTCCCTATTTGCACACCTATGCTTCAGTACGCAGCAAAAGGCAATCTTACTCGGAGGCCCGTTGGAAAACAAAAATGATTAAGAGTGAAAGCATTTCCTTACACACTGCAGCTGTAGCTTGTGGAAAACACAAAGGCTGAATGTATCAAATGAATGTATATTGTTCTAAAAGGTTCTCATTTTGTCTCCTTGAGAGATTGATTACATTGAAACAAACTTGTCCCATCGGTTTAGTTTAGGCTTATCTTGCTCTGAGAGACCAATCAATGACGTGAGTGAAACTGATTGTCCCTGGCATCACCACGTAAACAGCCTGAATGCATTTCAGCTGATTCAACTGCAAAGTGTGGAGGTGCCTGCACAAAGTTGAGAAATGTGTTACAATACCATCTGCATTGCAAAAAACACTTTCTTTCATTGTCTTAAACCCAAACCACTAACAAACTGGATTAAACTGAAACATGTGGGACAGGTTTATTTTGAAATCAAACCCTCGAGTAAAGTTCCCTTGGGATGTTATGGTATCTACTGTAATCCAGAAAAACAGGTACATCTTTTCTTACTACCTCACTACATTTCCATGGGATATACCCCAAACCAACTACAGTTAGTTGACACTTACTTTGCAGATCAAGATGGAAAACAGCTTACAAAAAATGTTTTTTTTTATTGATTAAACTACACAATTTGACATCAGTCAACAACAGTATGCTGTTTAAATGTACATGAACAAGTAATGCTACTCCAATTATGTATTCATGAATGTAATGATATAACACTCTGAAAAGGGCAATTTTCTTTTTTTTCTTTTTCTGTAAACTTTTTTCTTGAAACACATTTAGCTGATTATATCAATCAATCAAATAATGAAAACGTATTTGTATAAGTCAGGCTTCAAACTTCCCCAACCATAACACGTTATCTTTGCTCTTGTTATTTGTAGTAACTTTCAGTTTATCACAACCAACAAGATGCACAGATGCTCTTATCTATGTCTTATCTGTCTTTGTAGAAATCTTGGCGGAAGTGAGGAAATGTAAAAGGATAATTAGAGAGAAGGAGACACTACACACACTCTCTGTGTTAACACTAATCAAGAAGCACATGATAAAACATCACAAGATTTCCTCCACCCATAGCTAGCAGTGTTTTGTGTGTGTGTGTGTGTGTGTGTGTGTGTGTGTGTGTGTGTGTGTGTGTGTGTGTGTGTGTGTGTGTGTGTGTGTGTGTGTGTGTGTGTGTGTCATGTGGTCATTTTCATGCGAAGCTATGTGCCTAGAAGACCCTTCCTTCTAGACAAGAACCCTTTATTTGAGAGTTCATCTCAGGGATATATTGTTTGAATTAACTCTTAATGATCTGTTTATAATTGTGAAATGCAACACAACAGCTCTTCTGTTCTGCTCTTGAATAGAGTAGTATACAAGGCTACCAGCTGCCTAATCAAGTGATTTATAAGATAATCTTTAAAAAAAAGAAACTCTCAAAGTTTTGAATTAAAGTGTTCCGTTCTCTCTCTTGCTTGTGTGTAGTCAGGCCTTTATCAAGTAGAGGCTTCTAATTCCTGAAGTCAAATCCTCTTAGGATCTATGCTCTATTTCTGTTGGGTCTATTGGGACTTCTTTGAAATCTTCATTAGACCAAGCTCATTGGCTGGATAAGACACACACATGCACACAATAACGCACACCATCCACTAAGAGATATCTCAGTGATCGAGTGAGGACCAGTGCAAAGTTAACTACTGACACAAAGGGAGGACTTCACTGTGACGGTTGAAGGTAAGAAAAACTCAATTTACATCTCTTATTTCTGAACAATTGTAAAGTGGATTCATCTAGAACTAAATATTGAAATGTGTTAATATGTGATTGGATGAAATAGGACTTACGTTTTTCGGTCTATATGTTTTTACGAAGATAAAATGTATTGATTTGAGATTGAGTTTAGGGGTCGTCTTGAGTTTTGATGGTCATTATTTGCCAAATACAGTGTAACAACACTAGGTTTTGAAAAGGTTTTAACCACATTTGTTTCTTTTTTCATTTCAAAGTCAATCCTTTTGCACAGAATGAGAACAGAAGATTCTTTCTTCGTTGCTGAATAGTCATGGGTCTTCGTCTACTTGAAAGTCAGCTGTTATAAAAGAGTTTATTGTGCAACTCTTGCACACTAACATACATTCATAAGTTCAAACATTATATGGGACTTCATTTGCTCATGTCAAGCTTGGCAAATCGATTACACAGGATTTGGGGATTGTAAAGATGTCCACAAAGATCACCTGGCCAGATCAGCACCGTGACTGCATGCAGGGAGAATGAAGCTAATGGGAACGCTGTGGATCGGTCCTTTTATCCAATTAGATATTAGCTCTGCATACGTCACAAACAACTGGTCCAAACTAACTTCATTACAAAGCAGTGTAGTACCCAGAGTGACTGTAGTTTTAAATCTTTAGCAGTTATTGCAAATTATAAGTCATACAAATGTAACATAATTATAAGTATTCATGTACTAATCCGATATAATAGGATCCTATACATGTATTTTATTTATTTTCAATAATCTTTTTTTCTGCAATGTACAAACAAATTCTCTTAAAGTTTTACATACACACAAACATATTATTTGAATTAAATTATTACATCATTGTTGTTGTTATCATCGTTGTTGTTCCAGGTTTCTTTATTGCCAATTCAATGTTTTCCAACTTCAACAGTGTCCCTAAGGGGCTTAAAGCGAGCAGGAGACAGATTTGTTGCAGCTCAGTAATCCTCTTAGACTGCATTCATTTAATTAAATATCATGGCACTCACTTTGTCACATTGCAATTTAAATCAGTAGAAAAACAATAGCCTTATGGAGAACAATTATTGATGCAGGCTATTAAACTTAAATTAAAATAATTATTCATCCAAACATCCAAAGCCCCCATCATGTATAAACTAACCACATCATATGAATTACCTCCTGTTGTCTGATTCTCAAGTTTTTATCTTACAGCTAACTGTAGAAAAATGTCGGACAGACTGCTTGAAATGGAAGATTTCGCAACCAAAACAGGTGAGTGGAAGCAATATTTTCAAACATAAGCCTGTGGATATTTTTTGAACTTGGTGACCTCTCTTTGTGCTTATCTGCCGGGGGAATGGGTCTCGTCAAACCATGTATCTAAGTACAAGATAAGATAAGATAAGATGGACTTTTATTAATACCCGTGGGGAAATTCAGTAATTAACAATGTATCTTTGCAAAAACAAATTTCATTAATTGATCATTAAGAAGCTTTCACTAGAAACAACCTTACAGACCGAAGGTCATACGCAATGACTACTGAGCAATTGACTCTAAACACCTGACAGGAAGACCAAAGCAGACTACAGACCTGTAAAGCTTTGACAGTTTAACCACAGCTCTAATCTTCTTTTTGTTACGCAACGGTGGAGCAATAGTGCACTACATCTGAGATGACGCTTTAATCCCAAAATTGAAGCACCATACCCAACAATGACTCATGACTCAAACTTTATCTGCACAAAGTCTTTTTACTGATGAATGAACCAGTTATCCAGTTGGAAATCCCACATACCTACTATTAATTATGTGGGCCTTGAGAGTAAAGTGGATTCTTTTTATATATGAAGTTCCTTCTGATTGAATTGTGTCTGCTTCGAAAACATTTCTCCATTAGCCAATTTATTGACTGTTAAACTGAATAATTAAAGTCATTTATTTTTAGAAATTCATTCAGAAATAAGTATGTTTTAAGAAGTAATTTAAAACATGCAATAGACTCTTTCATAACTAACAACAAAATGTAATGTGTCTTCTCCAAAGGTCCCAAAGGAGTCATCAATGACTGGAGGAGGTTTAAGTTGGAAAGTATGGACCAGGAAAACTTGCCGCCTGCAAAAAAGGAACTGCTGAGACAAATGTCAACCCCAGGCAAGCCAAAAGAAGACGGCAGATCAGCCCTAAACCGCAAGGTACAACCAGACAAACGACAGAAGGCAGACTTTTACTTTGCTTTTGGTTATGGTCTTTGGATGCTGTGGATACAGCTACAATTGTGCGAATGGATCTCCAGTAAAGTATTGTTTCAGATTTATCGCAAAAATAGTCTTGAAAGCTTCTTAGTGTTTATTTTGAAAACGCCAGCCAACATAATGTAATATAATACATGTAATTTTGATAAGAATTGTAGCCAATATCAATTCTAACACTTTTTTCCCCTTTTTTTAGATGAGTGTCCAAGAGTATGAGTTGCTTAAGGAGGAGGATGAGGGATGTCTAAAGAAATACAGGAAACGCTGCATGAAGGAGATGCATGATAAACTCAGCTTTGGGCCTCGGTTTGAAGGTGTGCATGAGCTGGACAGTGGAGAAGCCTTTCTAGAAGTCATCGAGAAGGAGCATCACAGCACAGTGGTGGTGGTCCACATCTATAAGGTTGGAGTCAAAGGATGTGAGGAGCTCAACAACTGCCTTGACTGCCTGGCACTTGAATACCCCAGTGTAAAGTTCTGCAGGATTGATGCTGTCTCCTCCGGCGCAGCCGAGCGATTCTCAGATGAGGTTTTGCCTACACTGCTGGTGTACAAAGCTGGAGACCTACTTGGGAACTTCCTGGCCTGCACACAGCACCTCACAGGGGAGTTCTTTGCCACTGATGTGGAAGCTTTCCTCAACAGCTATGGCCTGCTGCCAGAGAAAGAGCTGGCTGGTGTGGAAGATGAAGAGGAAAATGATGTAGAATAAACACAGAGTTTGGCTGCTGAAGAAGAAAGAAAGGTTTTTGGAGGGTTGGATGGAGAGCAACAAAAGACAATATGTTATTGTTAAAGTTATTCTTCTGGGCCATGGGAAATGAACAAGACATCTTTATTAGATCAGTATTGTTTGAGGATTGTTAAATAATGTAACATCCAGTTGGTGAAAGAACCCTGATGTCCAAGATACGGGTGCCCTCAATCATGTTGTAACTATAGACACTTATGCATGCTGTATTAACATGTACAAATTTATTTTTTTTAGCACTTTTTTGGTTTGATCTGTACACAAGTTATTTATATATCCAGGGTTTGTATAAAGTGACATCTTCAGATGTGATACAATATTGAAACATATATACTTGTGGTATTTTGCCAATATTTCAAAAATAACTTTGCAGGGCTAAATAGGACAGGGATTTTTAAGAGGCAAAGGCACTCTGAATGTGAACATGTCTTTGTGTTAACATGTCTTCCAGGTGTATATTGTTTTCTGGAATAAACATGAATAAAACTCTGATTTACCATCATCAGTGAGGAATTTGCACATGAATGTATCTTACTTTATTACTGTATTATATACATATGAAATATGACTTGGCACTTGTCAATATCATCTTTGTCATATTGGATTTTGTTAACGATTTGGGTACCTTACTAAACTGTGTTCCGTAATATTTGAAACATAGCCCAATGTACAGTATGAGTTGTCAAGAATAAAAACATTAACAAAATTACTTCAAACTGTAAGGTTTTGCTTTGTACATTTTTGATTTATGAGACTGGCAACTTCATAGTGACTGAAAGAGTTTAGGAAGTGTCATTTTTAAACTTGCACTGGATAAACAAACTAAACTACTCACTTACATAACCCCTCTGGCTTTAAGGGCCTGCTGTGCGTCCATTTGGAGTATTTTCCTTCACAATAGGACTGTACAACACAAATAATTATTTAATAACGTTACTTTAAAAAAATGAAGAATCTTAACAAAAATCACACAACTGCAGTGCATTCAAAACCAGAGGCCACAAGCAAAGACACCGGCGATATACATGCAGGGGTACATACAGGGCCGTCCCTCCCTACAGGCCGCTCATGCAGGCTGCATGGGGCTTCACATTGCATAGGGGGCCTCGGCTTATGAGCTTGGCTTGTGCGCAGCTCTCAGTGCAGTTCTCAGCGCAGTTCTCCGCGCACCCCATTCATTCAAGTATTTTATGCCTTGTATCTGCTAATGTACAGGAGGAAGAGTGAAAAATTGTCTGTCTAGTTGGCTTACATAACAGTTAAAGTTTACAGCCTAAAAAACATGGAGCATTTTTTCCCCTTTTATTAATTTTTAAGTCAATCTGCACATTTCATGGTGATGCTCAGCCTCTCCCCTAACTCCTAACAGTCATCATCATGTCAACCACAACACAGAGAAATACTGATAGAAATGTGTGTGTAGTTGTTGATACATTGCTGACCGAGGCAACTACATTTGAATACAGATTTAAGAAATATCAGTTTTTGAGCATGTAATAAGCATGTTTTGTCTTGACTATATTACAACTATATTATAATAAAATAATATAATATTTATATTATTGAATTGATTATGATTATTATTATTATTAGTAGTATTAGTAGTAGTAGAAGCAGTTTATTTGCATACTGAACATACTGATGCATACTGAACGACAAGCACATTTACCATTTACCTCACTGTATAACAAAGTAACTGTGTTGATAATAATAATAAACAGGAATTATATTTGCAAAGTACTTTGTTTCCAAAAAAATGTGTTCACTCACAATGTCGTTGTTGGCCAGGGACGGCCCTGGGTACATACCACTGCGGGAGACTCCTCTCCTGTTAAAGCAGGCTGTCACATGTTAAATAACCTCATCAGTTATTTTTGCAGCATAGAGTTGACTCCTCTATGACCCCAACGGGCTGAAGGTATGTCTTATCCGCAACATTAATCAGGTTTTGAATTTGAAGTAAAGGCTTGCCCACAATCTAATATGTTGGGAATTAAATTAAGTTTGCTCATGTCTGGACTGAATCTGCCACACACCGTGCCACACAAACACATTCATTGATACTGTGTAGGACGAGGATCATGTGATGCTTCCATCAAAGAGTGTCATTTGTTGCGTAGGGCAGAGATCTATGCTGAGGTAATCAGGCTAATCCTTTTAAAGGATTAAGGTTGTGCCTTTACTAGTAGTGGTATACCAGTTTGGGGCGAAATATTTGTAAAGACCTATATTAATAGAGGTCTATGTTTATGACTATTATTCATCTGTTTTCGTTTAGAATACAAAACAGGGTAAAAGTTATCTCAGTCCTCCTGTTAAATTACATAATTTGCACTTTTATAATATTAAGCGTGTGACAGCTTTATACCTTTGCAAAACACCTCAAAGCAAACTCTTAAGTGTCTACTTGTATGTGGTTTTATGTAAGTATTCTTATAATCTCTAACATATTGCCTGGAAAGAAGCTCTTGAGTTCTAATTACTCCAGATGCAAGAGCTTGAACTATGACACGCTAAGACATATTTCTCTCAGGATATACCTTTGGTTTCCACAGCCACGCATTTGGCACAGCAAGCATAGCCTCTAGCTGGTAAGACCTCATTTTCTTACAGTAGCGTGCCTAACATTTATCAAAACCTTTTGGATGCCTCCCTCAGGAACTTTTTGAGGAAAAAAAGATTTTCCAGAGGTGCCCAAAGATGTCAGCTAGACTGGGTGCTGCTGACCAAACCACATGCAAGAGTTGCAGCCAACTAGCCAAAACAACTTTGTGTGCTGCCACTGGCCCACAATGTTGACTTCACAGAGTTGTACATTACTGTATGTCTGGTCATCTTCCAACAGGATTACAGTTCAGTGAGTGCAACAAAAGCCACGAGAGTCCAAGCAAGGGTTGAGAGAAGATTCACTTCAAAACAAGATTACTCATCTGTAAACTCAGAATAAACAATAAACCATTAAGGTGAGTAGGCTTACTTGCGTCAATATCTTTGAAGAATATACATTTGCATTGGCCTCTTTTACCATGCATGTTCACTGAGTTATCTGGGTCGCTTTGTAAATCAAAATTCACAACAGTTTTTGCATTATCCAGGTTTTAGGTTCTTTGATGTTCAACGCAGTATTTATTTACCAAGTGAATTGCTTCTTGGAAGAGGCCAAAGAGCATGAATTGACTCATCTCTCCCCTCAAACAAATTTTACCTAATTGTTTACCCCTGAAATGAGCACATGATCCGCCCCCATTTCTGACATTTTGATTCCTCCTTTGTTTACACTGATCCCCTAATTAGACAACTTTTGTTATTTTCTGTTTGGACTCTTGGAAAGCCAGGCTATTACGCTCTAGTTCACCTACATAAAACACAATTTTACTGAGAGATGAAATGACACGGCAGTGGTGACCTTGTTTGTGGCGTGTTGGTTCCCCCGAGACCAAATTTGGACAACGGATGTGGGCGAGATGACACAACCACAAACGGTGCTCACTGGCTGTCATCCTAAATGTAAACCTATTTTAAATAACTTTGTTTAGATATTTTTAAGTTCCCTGTGAGTCATTATTTTCAATGATAAAGTGATGATGTAAATGTTATCCTATGACTAATTTACTCCTGATGAGATTCAACTTGGACGTATTTTAAAGAAACAAACATCTACTTGAGTGAAACTAGTTGATACAATGCAACCACTAAACACCAACACAGAACACTATCATGTTATTCTTTCAATAAATGGATAGTGAGTAAGAAGTTAAAAATAACGTGAGGAAGAATGCAGGAGATAATCAGGGTTAGAGAATGAGGAACACAGCTGTAACTGTCTCAGAGAATAAATTAAACATAAACATGCCACCCCCACACCACAGTCCACCTTTGGGCTGGTCCTTCCGCTGTTTGTCACGCTAGGCTTTACGAATTGTTTGAATGAATGAAATAGTTACATGGGTTAATGAAGGGATGAGGGAAGGATAAAGGGGAAGTTCCAAATCTCAAAATCAGTCTAAATAATGACACTTGACACATTTTACTTGAATGTGTGTTACGTAGTGTAGGTGAGAGGTCACTGCATTTGTTTGTCAATGTTTGAGACACTTGTCAGCATGATTCACACCTTAACTGCATGAGACACAGATTAAAGGGTGCCTGTGTCCATACTGCTGGGTTTCCCTATCATGACAAGTACTGACAACCACCAACATGATCAACTCAGATTAAGAAGTTTGGAGAGCGATGTTGCTATAGGTTACTGTACATCTCGGTATCCGGGCGTGACAGTTAAGTGTAATAAAAATAGTTCTTCTGCCTGGAGCAAACATTCGCTTTAACAGTTCATGTGTTCGTGCCATCAGTCTTTTGTTTGCTTAGAAGTGTTTATGAACCGATAAACCACTGAGGTATTTGTCAAAACTGGTCCAGACAGGGACTCCAGATATAAGTCACCAGAGACACAGTTATATGATATTACATATGTAATGTAGCTGTTCACATAAAAGAAAAACATATTTGATGAAATGTAAACATTCACTCTTCAAAAACCTCTTAAAAAAAATCTAAAATAATTCTCTGATTTAACATTTTTACATGTTTTTAAAAGAACAGCCTCCATTATGGTGTGTGTGATTATAAAATGTAAACTCTTCTTTGTGTAATTAAACATCCCAAGGACACGAGCTCTGTGTTCCAATGGCAACTACTGCCCGATTTCTAAAATCTTCATCATCAACAACATCACCATCTTGACCTTTTTGATTGCATTTTAGGGAATGCTCCGCGAATGTAAAATGGATTTAAGCATGTCATTTAATAACAATGCTCTGGTTTGTGAGAAGTTTGTCACTGTGTTTTGCTCGGGGCTGTTTTGTATTATAATATTTGGCACCTTGTTATTACTAACTGCAACCTGTTAGAGGTCAAACTTCTTGGTCATCCATGGACTTTCCAGAAGTGCACAAGTTCTCCAAAAGAAATATGCTGCATTACATCCTTATGTGACACACAGGCATGCACACATGCACATACTGATACTGGCCAATACAGGCCTGCACATAAAGAGCGTGGGTGCCATCTGGTGACCATATTTGACCAAGAGAGCATTCAACACAAAAGAGCAATAAACAGGACAAATAATCCTCCATTATATTCAATTGTTACTATTGACAACTATACAGTTGTGTAAGTTACAACACAACTTAAGAGAAGTACCTTTGCAAGGTATCTGAAAAAGGGCTATGCGAATTTCTATTGAGCTTAGGCTACAAAAATACAAATCCAATAATGCTCCAGTAGAGGATAGAGTGAGCGCAGATTTTGATAGAATACCAGCCTTACATGTTTTGGTTGAAAGAAAAACATCAGATCATATGCAGTTGAGATGATGACAAAAGCAACAGCATTACAGTGGAAAGAAGAGTTATAATAATTAAAAGGATTATTCTTTGAATGGATTTCTGTTCTGTATTGATGTAATCAAAATAATTTACATCTCGTAGTAGGATGGGTATTGTTAATGCAGGAAACTGTATAGATATAGAAATATTCATATGTTGAGAACATTTGTGTGGACAAACAAATGGATTAAGCTCACAAAAGGGATGGAGGACAATATAGTGGATGCATAAACTAACAGACTGTAAAGATTAGGAGATAATGGACATTAAACTAAGTAGGCCTAAATCTGAAGCAAAAGTAATAATCAAAATAAATGTCATTGGGAGTGGCCACACATTTGGTATACTGGAAACACAGGATGTTAATGTATTACAGTGAGAAGTTGGCCGAGTGATGAAAGCTAAAAGGTGCACTAAAGAAGAGAGCATCTTAATAGATGGTATTATGTACAGGCGATACATCAGTGGAGCATGTCATTTTTCCCTTCCAAAAGAAAGTATAGCGAAAAAAGAAAGATTAAAGGGAAAGAGCAATCAGGGAGCTTTGGCTCGAATAACTGAGTCTTAAAGTGTATCAACATTTGGTTGGAGTGTCTATTGCAATATTTGAAAGAATCTAAGCTCATCAAAATAATGTAATGTTAAGTGATATCTTATTTTGTTATTATTTATAAAGGGGATATATAATTGTGGTGCACACTCCAACACAGTAGGTGGCGTTAATGCCCACCGGCATAAAACCGAAAAGCAGGAAGAAGGAGAAGAAGGAGAAGTCAAACTGAACTCGCACTCAACTCGCACACTGCGGCTGCGCGTACTGTTGTTGTAGGAAAAATGGCGGCACTGCTGCTGCAGGAGTTGGAACCCTCTGAGATTTCAAAGCTACCAAAAACGGTTCAAAACAAGCTCGAGAAGGTTTTTTCGGATCAGCAGTATGAAATCGATTCTTTGAAAGCGCAACAAGAACAGTTTCGAGTTGACAGCGGTAAGGGTTTGCCTGGTGTTAGCTAGTGGTGCGAGTGTTCTGTAGTGTGCTCATCATGCACACATATCTTTACCTGGTCTGATGAAAGTTGAAGTTATTGGTTTGAACTTAGCCTACTAACACATTGACACCATGCCGTTTTTCAATGGCTTTGGGAATATATAAACAACGCTATGCAAATGCAATACGGCCAGTTATCAGTTACTACAATTAGATGCTAATGCTAGCGTTGGCTAACCTACTTAGCTAACGTCAACATTACATAGAACAGTACATAACGGTTTAACGTTTCGTGCTTTTGCTCCCTCATTACAGAGCAACACTTCTTCGAAAAAGTGAAACAACTTGCTCAGTGCCAAGAAAAATGTTTATCCACGACTCAAGAACATCTTAAACTCAAAGATGAGTTTGCCAAGCAAGGTAAGAGTGAACTTATGGCCAGTGGTGTACAGTAATGTAACTGAGCACATTTACTGCACTTAAGTAAGAAATTGAGGTTTTTACATTACTTGTGTATTTCCACATCATACTACTTTATACTTTTACTTATTTTGACTTTAGTTACTTGTTACTAAGCATATGTAGGGTTATTGGTACAAAAAATTACTTGACACACATTATATTATATTATTATAGGTTAAGCTACCCAGTAGTGTATAAAGTAAATAGTTTTAAAATATCTAGTTTGCAAAACGGGTACTTTTCCTTTTGGTATTTTAAATGCTAATATATCTTTCTACTTTTACTTGAGTTCAATTTTTAAAGCAATACTTTTACTTGAGTATTTGTACATCTGCAGTATTGCTGCTTTTCATAAAGTAAATCATTCTTATTGCAATACAGATTTAACTTGTCTTGTTTCTTTTGAATGACTTTATCATTTTTATTTTTTTTCAAACCTCCACTTTTAGTGGAAGATGTTAAAAGCTTGCGTGAGAAGAACAGGGAATATGAATCTTCGCAAGAGAAGCTGTCATCAGAGCAGGTAAGCCAAACAAACACAGCCATGCTTTTCTCACATACCTGGTTGGTTATATGTTTCTTAACTTTTTACTTTTATTTCTCTCATAAACTCAAACTACAACAAATGTCGTGATACTTGCTTGTTAGAATTAGTTTTGTGGTAAAGTCATTGTTTGTCTACACTTTTAGTTTTCTCATTCAATGTCACCAAAACTCCAGATATACATTTTAAGTGACACACAGTGGTTGAAAAATGCTTCTTGCTTCTTAGACTTTGCTGTCAAAAGCCAAAGAGGAATTGGAGGCAGAAAAGCGAGAGCTTTTGAGGACACTGGAGAAGAGGTCCTTACAAGTGGAGCATTTAAATGGTATGGTTTGACAGATGAATTAGTCTAGAGACACTTGTCAAAACTTTCATTTATGTCCGTATTCCGTAAATACTAACCTTCACTTTAACATTGTACCAAATGTGCCCATCAGATGACTTCAGGCATCTCAATGATAAGTTGGCTGAGGTCAACACCTCCAAGATGGCGCTGCAGATGAAGTTTGATGAACTTGAATCGGCTGAAGTCAACATCAAAGTAAGTTATTTTCTTTGTGTAAATAATATCTTCACATCAAATTTGTCTGAAGAAGTGGCTTTTTGAACATCTATTAGTTTAAACAAAACCTATAAGTGAAAAATGTTGTTGTGTTTTGTCATGACAGTACAAGGAGAAGCGTATGGAACAAGAGAAGGTGCTGCTGAATGGCCAAACATCTTGGCTGAATGGGGAATTGAAGGCTAAGAGTGAGGAACTGCTGTCCCTATCCCGACAGAAGGGAAACGACATCCTGGAGCTGAAGTGCAACCTGGAGAACAAGGAAGATGAGGCATGTCTCTTTCTATTTACATGAAATGTTTATAAAGCTGAATGACATGAAGACAACAAATACGATGATAAAGTTGGCTTGAGAGTTTGCCATTTGTTCCAAATCACAACATTACACATAGATCTGGGTGGGATTTACCAACTATTGACCAATCACCTACATTAAAATATATGTAACAAAGTTGTTATAGCTGCATCCCTAACGCTACTGCCCCTGTGTTAATTTAAGCATTTTAACTCTTATGGTCATTACTAAATACATTGTCTTGCTTGTGGCTTTCAGTTGAATAGACTCAAAGACCAAGTGGCCAGTTTGAAGTCTTCAAATGAACAACTTCAGAAACAGAACGAGGACATGGTCAGCAAACTAAGAGAAGTATGTGTATGGTATTTCCTACAGCCTAGATTTCATCCTGTCTTATATTTACAGAGAAACAGGAATTTCTTTTTTGTCATTCTGTATGTTCTGCGACAAACTGACAAGTATTGTTGTGCTCTTTAATCATGTTTAATTGTTTGACTGGATCTTTGCTTTTTCTAGGTCAAGGAACAACAAGCCACCATGGAGGAAAAGTACAGAAATGAGCTGAATGCCAACATTAAGCTTTCCAATCTATACAAGGTATGTATACGCATGAGAGCAAGCTGATCTGGCTTGGGCTTTTGTAACACCAAGGCCTTTACTATCAGTGATTAAGTTCAATTAACGTCCATGTAGTGTCACTATTTCTAATTTCCAGATTAATTCAGCACACATCATGTCTTATTGCTGATTTGTTTGTACAAAACATTGCTTATTTTTTCACATGAAACAAAGTGCTTTAAACAAAAAAGGTTGCATATTTCTTTCACCTGTGGTTATATTAGCAGGCTTTATATTAACCATGAACAATATGGTTTACACTTTAGTATTATTTTTGCCAACTCTTACCCTCTTGTTGTGGTGACAGGGAGCAGCAGCGGATTCTGAGGCAAAAAGTGACGAGCTGACTCTGGCAGTGGAGGAACTGCATAAACTCCTGAAGGATGCTGGAGAAGGTGCAAAGCTTTAAAATAATTATCACATTATTTAGGATTTGCCTTCTACTGAGATGGAGAGAGTTTACATTTGTTGTTAAGCTTAATGGTTTATCTTTTAATTTAACTTCCAGTTGGTATTCCCTGACATTTACTCACTGTTCACTTTCTGCCACAGCCAACCAGGCTCTTGAGGAGAAGTTGCAGGATATGAATGGTGCCACAGACAAGAGTGTTGCTGAGCTAAATGAGAGGATCCAGGTTCTCGAGAAAGAGCTGGACAATACCAACGAGCTGCTATCAAGTTCCACACTTAGAGGTTTGTTGGGTTGATTGCTGTACTTGGTTGAATTTTAAAATAAGCAAAAATCACTCCTTGTAGGGGATTTCTTTAAATGACCTGTGATCTCTCCTCTACTTTTTGATTGCCCAGGTCCTATTAGTTCAGCATCTGTGATATCAGAAGAACAGCTGACAACAATGTCTCCAACAGCAGCTGCTGTGTCCAAAATCAAGCCTGGCATGAGGCTGACAGAGGTATGTGATACTAAATTCAAATACCACCTTATTTTATTAACATTAGAATTTGGAAATAAGTCTGGGAATCATTTAGGTACAATAAACTACCACAATAGATTTCAAATACTAATGCATGTTGATCATTCTATAGATTATTTTCACGATGAAAGCGTTGAGCTTATTTGTATTTACTGGTCATTTTTACTTACTTCGATGGCATCTGCATTTTCAGTTGTATACAGCATATTTGGAGAGCCAGGAGCATCTGCAGCTGGAGCGATTGGAGAACAAACGGGTCAACAAGTACCTGGATGACATTGTGCAGGAAGTGGAAGCCAAAGCCCCTATCCTCAAACGGCAGAGGGATGAACATGAGCGCATGCAAAAGTCGGTGACAAGCCTTTCTGCTAAGCTGGAGCACGCTGTTATGGTGAGTAAATGATACACTGTGACTGCCTCACATTATACCTTCTGCCCATAACACGATATCTTTTTTTTTTTTTTTACAGGAAGTTCACCGTCTGCAGAAGGAAGCTGATGAAGCTAACAAACGCTCGTCTGTTCTGGAAAGGGACAACCAGAGATCTGAACTGCAGCTAGGAGACATGGCTAAGCAAGTGGGTTCTCACTCTCTTCTCCCACTTATTTTGCATGCATTTTATAATATCATATTTCTCCAATACCTTATTGTCTTGCCTGTCTTGATCTTTTCTTCTAGGTGCGTGTGCTGCTCATCGAGCTGGAAGAGGCTCGTGGAAACTATGTGCCTCATGAGGACGATGGGAGCTCAGCTGATGTCAGCAGCACATCAGAAGTGATCAGCCAACACTTGGTGACCTTCCGTGGTGTGGAGGAGCTGCAGAAGCAAAACCAGCGTCTTCTGGTGGCCCTCAGGGAGCTCAGTGAGGCCCAGGAGAAAGAGGAGATTGAGACCTCTGGAAGCAAGTACGTAACACTGTGCTGATTTATTTTTCTTTCTTGCAATCAACTCACAGAAGTGAGGGTTAGGTAACTGATTTTTTTTGGTAATGTCTTGCTACTGATCAAATTTGGGGAAAAGGAATGCTTAAGAACAAGAGTGCTTAGGACTGGGCTAAGGCTAAGAAAGATGATCTGTTACAGGCGTGGTGAACTGGAGCAGAGTTTGGGTAAAGCCCAGGTAGAGCTGGAGTCTCTGAGGGAGCAACGCGGCCAACAGATAAAGATGACTGAGTCCATCGTGAGGCAGAGGGACATGTACCGTGTGCTGCTGGCTCAGGCAACAGGATTCAGCTTCCCTCAGCAAGGTCAGAGATACACCAAGTGATATACTTGACATACTTGACGATACATCCTGTACATAGCAATTTACTGTTACAATGTTGGTTCAAGGCAAATAAAAGTAGCATTTTTGGTCTGATGGCAAAGGCTGATAAAGATGTTTTTCTATTTTGCTGAACTTCTGAGTGTTTTCCTAAAGGTACACCACCTGAGGATTTCTTCCTGACCTCCACCCCCGGACGCTCACCGGCAGCCATTCCCACCTCAGGAACACCCACTGCCCTTGTCTCCATGACAACAGATTCTACTGAAGCCTTAGAAGCCAAGGCAGCTTTGCGACAGGTGAGCAAACGCATCCCTATTTTTAATAATTGCAACAGTCTTTACAGCTAGCTTCTGCTGTATCTTTATCATTGGACATAGCAAAGCTATTTGTGGATCAGCATTTATGGACATTGTCACCTACTGCAAGCACCCACTGCACGTGTTGCACTGACGCTAAGAAAGCAAATCATCAGATCATGTAATTCAGTGGATTAGCAGTGTTATAAATCCACAGTTGCAGACCCCGATTTCCTTTTACTGATGCACTTTGCCTTTGCTAGCAGTCCTATATGAATAGGTTAGAGTCCGGTGTAACGTGCGTTTTTCCCCAATGAATATTTATTCAACTACTAGACTCTGCTGACTTAAAGTAAAGGTGTCTGGTTGGCTCTGTAGTTGCAGGAGGTGTTCTCCACCTATAAGAAGGAGCGCATGGAGAGTGACAAGTTAGTGACTGGGCAGGGCGAGAAGCTCCAGGAGCAGCTCTCAGACCTCCACTCCCAGAATGCCAAGATATCCACTCAGCTGGAGTTTGCCTCCAAGCGGTAAGTTAGTTTGAACAAAAAAAAATCTATTTTACTCAACAATAATTTTGTATAAATAATGCAAAAGACAGCACTAAAAACAATGTATTTCTCAATATATCAGGTATGAGATGCTGCAGGACAATGTTGAGCGCTACAGGAAAGAGATTGCTTCCCTCAGAGAGAAAGAACAGAAGACGGCTGCTGCCGCACAGAAGCACGAGCAGACCATACACTCTTTGAATGAGGATTTGAGAGCTGCCAAAGAGAAACTATCCATGGCTGAGGTTTGTCTTTTTTCCAGCAACCTTTTATGTGTTCAACATTATTGGGGGAATTATAAAACCATCGAGAATTCTCTGCCTCTAATTCCAGGGCCATGCTCAGAGCATGCGTAAGGAGAGAGACATGCTGAAGCTGGTGGAGTCCAGGCTGAATCAGGAGAAGGAGTCACTGCAGAGCCAACAACAGAGCCAGAACATGCTGATGACCAACCTCCATGCCATACAGGTATTATAGAAGTATGAAATGTCACGTGTTGTCTCAAACACACACAAACAGTCCAAAATGTAAAGTTCTTTGTGCTTCCAGG
The DNA here is from genome assembly GCF_000735185.1 of Notothenia coriiceps. Taxonomy (NCBI): domain Eukaryota; kingdom Metazoa; phylum Chordata; class Actinopteri; order Perciformes; family Nototheniidae; genus Notothenia; species Notothenia coriiceps. Next base: position 103,018 of record NW_011370928.1, on the reverse strand, counting down.
CCACTCTTGAGCGTTCAGAGACTGATACACGTCAGCGTTTGAGTGACCAGTTGGAGAAGCAGGAACGAGAGATCTCCCAGCTGCAGAAGAGGCTGGAGAACGAGGTGGAACAGCGCCACCTGCTCAGCAGAAACCAGGAGGTAAGGATTCCATTGAAAGGCTGTGTTCTGCTGAAATACGAACTAACAATGTCTGCCATAGTCATTTAGACGTTACTGTGTTTAAGGAACCACTTGCAGCCTGTTTTAATCTTGAACACACACCCTTTACAAATAAAAAAACAACAACTGTCAAACCAGATCCAAATGGCAAAATGAAATAGTTCACTTACCTCTCCATGTCGCTCGTCCCACATGCACAGATCCATCTGATGGACGCAAAGAGGCAGCTGGAGATACAGGCTCCGTTACACCAGAAGACCAAAGAGCTGCTGAACGCTGCAGAGTTTGAGCTCAAAACCCTCAGAATGCAACTCGGCAGCAGCGAAGCACGTCACTCCCTGAGCTCCCCATCCACGCCTGTTCTCAGAGGTCGGCACAAACACACACATACAGGAATATTTGTGCAACACAACAGCCCAATACACAGGGGAATCAATACGGTTGTAATAACATCCCATGACCAGTAAGATTTAAGCCAAATGTCAACATCATTGGAAGCCTAATTGTTAATGGCTTCGCATTAAGTCACTTTTTGTGTAATTACTGTACTCTACAATCATCTTTTACATGTTAGTTTTTGTATTTAAAGGCACTGTTGATTGTTGAAGGGAAATTACTAAGTTTTAAACTTGACCTCCTTTTTTGAATGCAAGGATGGTATGGTCTCACTATTGTTTAGATGGGATCCAGTACACGAATAAAAGAGACACATTTTTAGTCATTATAAAACATCTGAGCCACACTTTTGTTGTTGTTGCTGTTAGTGTGTTTAAGGCACAAACCCCCTAGTATTGTGCTGTTTCTCGTGATGCTGCGGTCAAACACGTCTGTCTCTGATCCTTCCTGACTTCAGGCTTACCAGGTTCAGATCAAGACCGAGAGGAGCTACAGGGTCGCCTGCGGCTGGCTGAAACCCAAGCAGAGGAGCTGGCAGTGAGCCTCAGGGCCGCCACCTCCAGCATGGAGCAGTACAGAGCCATGGCTCAGAGCATGGAGGAATCCCTGGACAAAGAGAAAAAGGTACTCAATAAACAGAGAGCCTGTCAGTGTTCCATATCTCCTCACCATTGACCACACCCACAGCAAAAACACTTTAAATTATTTAAATATAACGTATGCATAAATATTTGTGATGGGAATCAAATCTATAGGTAATGCTCTGGCACAAATATAAAAATAATTTATATATAAAGACAACATTTTTGCACACTGTACGCACTCAGTTAGTTTAAAAATGTGTTGACAAGCAGATATTCATGTATCTTTGATCAAAAGATGATTGCTGGCTTTATAACATTTAAAATGTGTGCATGCCTAATGACCAGGTGACAGAGCAGGCACGCTCGTCCATCGAAACCCGTTTGAAGGAGGCTGAGAAGCAGCACCAAAAGCTGGAGGAGAAACTTCTGGAGGCGGAGAAAGAGAAGCACAATTCAGAGGAGCAGAAGAGAAGAGCCCTGGCCTCTCTGGAGGAACAGGTATATACACAATCTCATTGCATTAGCACATTTGACACAAACTAAGTCTCAATGCTACAGATTTACAAAAACATCTGTTCACATCAGTTCTTCCGTCACTACGTTTGATCCTCCTGGCACTTTTGGTGATCAGTTATATTCACATTATGCAAAGAACACCGTTCATTCTCAGTTTTTTTTTGTGTCTGTTAGATGGAGAATCTCAGGAGGAGTCTCAGCAGTGCCCAGGCTGAGCACCAGGCGGTGCTGCAGCGCGTGGCTGTAGCCGAAGCTCAGCAGCAACAAGCTCTGCAAGACAGCCTGGAGCAGGTAAGAAGCCATTAGAAGATGAACAGGAAGGAATATGAGACTTTCTTTTCTCAAATATGTTTAGAAACCGTCTTAAATCAACCACATCTTCTCATGCCTACATTTTACCCTTACATTTTACATAAGAAGATTTCATAAACTTTGTACAACTATCATTTAAAAGCAGGAATTCTTTACATCATGTTGTATTCCCTCAAACCTTTAAATCTGTATTGGTCTTATTTTTCTGCGTCTGTTAGTGAAGAGCCTTTTTGGTTCGGCACGTTGCAGCACCACCTGTTGAGTTTTGAAGAGATTTTAGCTTTTTCCACCTGATAGTGCATCTACATTTTCTATTGTACAGCAACTGCAACAAGATGATATAACATGCAATGATGAACTCAAATCCTCTTCCCCATTACCAAGGCTAAGCTGGCAGCCGAAGCCCAAGGTAAGTATGAGCAGGAGATGTTGCTGCATGCGGCCGACGTGGAGGCTCTGCGGGTCGCTAAGGCTCAAGCCCTGCAGGCCGTGGAGCTCCGCCTGCAGCTGGACGAGAGATCCCAGAGGGTTGGTGCTGAGCTGCTGGAGGCCAGGGTCTCCTGGGAGGAGCAGGAAAAGATCATCAAGGTGACGACCAGACCGGATAAGACTAGATCAAAGGGACATCTATTGCATAGTCTCCAATTATTTTTAATTTAATAAGCCCACCTAAAACATGTATCATAGTTTTAGGGGCCATGCTTTTTGCTCCACCACATATTAGTATTAGAAATTGGCCGTTACATTTTCATTCCTCATTTCTTTGCGCTTATTACAGGAGGAGATGGCGAAGATGGAGAGCCGTCACGATGAGTTGCAGAAGCAGAACACTCTCCTGCATGAGCAGATCCAGACCATGAGCAGGAAGATGGCCGACACTCTGCAACGTGCTATCAATGAGAGTCCCATGAACATCTCCCTGACTGAGGAGGGCAAATCTCAAGACCAAGTCCTCGAGATTCTCAGGTAACGCACCTCGCCAATCTGTGTTTTGATTTTTAGAATCAACATAAAAAATAAATAAAGCATAGAGTTCGGACATTGCTGTTATGCCATGCAAAGGCTATTATTCTGATGTTGTTCTTCACTTTTTTTCTCAATTTGTGCTCTCTCCCAGGTTTGTGCGTCGGGAGAAGGAGATTGCAGAGTCTCGTTTTGAGGTGGCCCAAGGGGAGACCTTGCGTCACCGCCTGAGGGTGGAGCACCTGGAACGAGAGCTGAAGGAGATGCAGGACAGCTTGAGTGCCGCAAAGGAGAGGATGCAGGTCTGTTTGTGATCTCACTGACACTCCTTTCCCCTAAAATATCTTGTTTTACTTTTCTTTGCCAGACAATTCGTGTTTTTAATTGCAAGAATGAGAATATCTCTTTTAGGACATTTTATTGGTCTGTTTTCTTTAAAATACACGAGACCTGTGTCTAACCTGGCCACTCAAATGTGAGATAGAAATACAACCTGTATCTGAAACCCAACTCTAATCTTACTCAGGTCACAGCGAAGACCCTGGCGCAGCACGATGAGCTGATGAAGAAAACTGAAACTATGAGCATCCTGATGGAGACCAACAAGATGCTGAGAGAGGAGAAGAACAGGATGGAGCTGGAACTTCAACAAACCCAAGCAAAAGTATTGTTTACATTTTGTATATTATAGTCATTCCTTTTATTATACTCCGCTTTATTCAGTTATGAGGGAGGATATAATCATGGTTTTACAAACTTTTGAACACCTGAGTGAAACTCCAACTGTTTCAACTGATCTCTCTGTGTTTCAGTTACAAAAGCTGCAGTCAGACATCATGCCACTGCAGCAGGCCAACTCTGAGCTGAGCGAGAAGAGTGGCATGCTGCAGGCGGAGAAAAAGATACTGGAAGAGGACATCAAGCGCTGGAAAGCTCGGACCCAGGTCAGTGAAAAGAGAAGAAGGAGAAAGACTGTAAATGATGCTTGTAAGAAGGGGAGAAATATATCCTTCTTTGGAGAGTAGATTCTCTTCTAATTACTGTCTTGTCAATCGTTCTCTTAGCATTTGGTGAGCCAGCAAAAGGATTCGGATCCAGAAGAGTACAAGCGTCTGCACTCGGAGAAGGAGGTACATCTGAAACGCATTCAGCAGCTCACTGAGGAGAGTACCCGACTCAAAGTAGAGGTTGCCAGGTAAGACACTGTATCACGATGCAGCTATTGAACTAAGTGTTTACCTTGTCCAAATGATTCAACTCTACCAGTCATTTTTTTTGCCACTTAACAATTTGTTGTTGCAATTTCTCTTTTATAGGACGAATACTCTCACAGTGTCTCTGCAAAGCCAGATACAGAATTTGCGTGACAATATGATTAAAATAAATGAAGAGAGGAATACACTGAAGAAAGAAGTGGAGGCCAAGAAACAGGAACTCCTGGAGAAAGTGCGAACTATCACTCAGGTCAAGAAAATTGGACGTCGCTACAAGACTCAGTATGATGAACTCAAGGTGGAACATGACAAGGTGAGCACTCGGTATTTCTTAATCTCACTGCCTCTATCTGTAATCCAGAGGTTTAAGCAAAAAGGACCTGGTTGTAACGTTTGTTTCAACCCATTTTTTATCTAAAACACACCCATATGTGAGCATTCTAATTTATCTTTCATACTGTGTTTTCTCTAGTTGGTGGCTGAGGCGGCAGCAGGCCCATCCCAAGAAGAGGAGGCTCGTCAGGCCTCGGTTCAGGAGCTGCAGAGCCTCAGAGACTCTCTGAGCCAGGCTGAAGCAAAGACCAAAGAGCTAGAGGGGCAGCTGGAGAACATCAACAAGGTTAACCCAGAAGTTTCAGCCTATCTTTTTAAAGAACTGTCCATTCTGAAGTTTAAAGACTAAAGAAGACAACTGTCAGAGTTGGAGGCCATGCTTATCATTCACTGTTATCAGTTTGTTAACTGACTGCTTATAGCTGGTATATTTAACATAATTAACAAAGTACTTGGGATCGAACAAAAATCATTTGTCAAATTGAATTATTGTCCAAGTTGCTATTTTTCTGTTTAAGTAAAAAAAAAGTGCAGTGCTTTAAAAGTCTTCTGCAGCTTTAAACATCTGCTCAAACTAATCTTGATTACTTTTTGTGTTGGAGTTTTTGGTCTCTTTTTCAATTTTACTGCAAATGTAAATTCTTTTCGGCCTTCTTGATATCTTTTTGGTATCGGCTCTGTAAAACAACATTTTGGCCGTAGACACCCCCGATACGCTTGTCTTTTCAGCATGCACACATTACATTAGTATCTTGTCTTTCTGTCCGGCCTCAGGTGGTTACGGAGCGTGAGACTGAAGGGCGAAACGCCCAGGACCAGGCCTCCAGGCTGCAGGCAGAGCTGACCAGGCTGAGGCAGGAGCTGCAGGATAAATCCACTCAGGAGGAAACGCTGAGGCAGCAGATGACTGAGAAGGAGGACAAGACCAGGAAGGCCATCGTTTATGCCAAGCAGAAGATCAACCATCTCACAAGTGAGAGGGTGTTCCTCTTATTACAACCATGAAAATGTCCTTATTTTATAGATTCCTCTTTATATTTGCCACTATTCTAGTGTTGCTTGTTTAGTTACTTTGAATCTAAGACCCAAATGATTTACGTCCAGACTCCAAAGACCAGCTTCAGAAGGAAAATGAAGAACTGAAGCAACAGCGTGAGGAGCTGGAGGTGCGAGTGAGCGCTCTCAAGTCTCAATACGAGGGCCGTCTGAGTCGACAGGAGAGAGAGCTGAGAGACCTGCGAGGCCAACAGGAGAGACAGGAGCAGAGAGACGAGCCGGCCGAGGCGGGGCCCAGCAAGGTACGCTCTCACTATTTCTTTTGATTTAACCGGAAGTACTAAAACAGCACAGCAGATACTGTTGAGCCAATCTGGCTGTTGGATAAATGTTTTACTCCCTAATGTTTGGGGAAACATTCAGTCATGATTCAATGCAGGTTCCTACAAACAAACATATGTTACTTATAAAAGCATTTCTCTTAACAAATGCAGGCCAATGCTAAAAACAGGTTGTCAAGAATAGAAGTGGAACCAGCAGTGTCTTTTTTATTTTTTACCAGGGCAGCATATCAAGCGACATTGTTGCACATTTTGTGAAAATACTGTATTGTACATCTGCTCCTTGTTGGTTTCCATCATTACTTTTGCCCTTCTGTTCTGATTATTTAGACCCAGGAACAGCAGAGGAGCACAGAACAGAGACAGATCAGTCTGAAGACCACCCCAGCGGCAGACAGGGGCAGGTAAGATATGACCATTTCAAACCGATAATTGATGATACGTTTCCCCTGCAATGCAACATGAGTGTAGAAATTAACACAGTTGGAGTTCTGGGATGCTCTGAAGTGCACCTGCTTTTAATTGTTATTTTTAAATGTAAATGCATACATTAGTAAAGTCATAATTGATATCCTTATCTTTGCGTCTGTCAGTGCCAGCACATCCGAGCCTCCAACAGCCAACATTAAGCCCACACCTGTGGCGACAGGCAGCAAGCAGCCTGTCAATCCTGGGAACAAACCCACTCCGAGAGCTAGCATCCGGCCCATGATTACCCCAGCCACTGTGCCCACGCCAACACCCACGGCTACTGTCATGCCAACCACACAGGTGGAGAATCAGGAAGGTAAGACATAAGCTTCCAATGTTGGAATATAACCAAAGTAACATTGCCCATAAAGACAAGCATCAACAATTGTAAATGTATAACTTAACAAAGGACTTTTCCCTGCGAGTTTGTTTCGTCCGATTTGAAAAGTAAATTATGTTTCCCACTAATGTAATTCCTCTACAGCCATGCAGAGTAGCGAGGGCCCCCCGGTGGAGCATGTGACGGTGTACGGCAGCGCCAGCGGCTCGGTGCGCTCCTCCAGCCCCAACGTTCAGACCACCTTAGCGAGCCCCATGTTGAATGTGCAGCAGACCCAGACGCAGGCCACAGCCTTTGTCCAACCAACTCAACAACAAAGCGTGAGCCATGCAGAGCCAGCCAATCAGGAGCCACCACCCGTGGTCATCGAGGCAACACCTAGCTCGCAGGTTGAATGGCCTTCAACGTCCTCTAGCTCCTCTGTGTTTGGGACTGGTGAGAAACCGTACTTTCTTTTAAATTGTGCTGATTGTAGCTTGATTTGGAATAGTATTTATAATTTGATGTATTTCATGTAGATAGTAGGATGGGAAAAAACACATTTTGATGAGAAACAAAAGAGAGACAAGAGTTCAATGTGGTGTTGATTAAGTTTATGAAAATGCACTTTTTTGGAACTGTCTTACAATATTGGAAACTAATTCTATTTTTCATAATTGCTACAGATAACAGAATAAAATAGATTGCAGGCCCACATTTCTGTACAGCAATCCAGTCTGAGCCACACCGAGTTAACGGTTTAACATTTTTTTTTACTGCTTTTGAAAAGAAAAAAAGTTGTATTCTCAGTGGAGATAAATCTAAACAAAATTCATGCCTTATCTCTAGTTTCAGCAACGCCAGGAAGCTCCATGTCAAAGAGGCCTCGGGAGGAGGAGGAAAGCACCACCATGCTCACTGACACGGACTCCACCCAGGAGGATACCTCCCGGGCTCCCATACCTAAGAAGCTACGCATCATCCAGATAGTGGGTCCAGAGGTGAGAAGGGGGGGTCAAATATAGAGATCTTAATGCATGTTTTCTTTGTTTTTATTCATCTGAAAACTAGCACAGTGATGTCATGGCCCTCATGAAGTGTTCCCCACAGGAGGAGGTGCTGGCCGGGGACAGTGCTGAGGCTGAGGTGCCAACAGACAGTCAAGATGGTGCCGAAGCAAGCCAGGTAGGCGTAGTAACACATCCCAAAGACATCCTTAATAATATCTCATAGTAATAATGTTGTTAGTATGTCATAATGTTATTTTAACATTGTTTCTGGTGGACGGAGCATCTTCTCTCAGTTGGAAACATTTGTCTTTTCCGTATGTGTTTAACACTTCCTGCCATTGGAGTGGTTAGGCTGCAGCATATTTATTATTTTTAGCTCTAGTCTTACAATGAAATCGTATCTCTCTGGGAAACCATGAGAGAATGAAATGCAGTGTAACGTGCAGGAGTAGTTCAAGCTGAATGAAATGATGATTAATACATGTTGATATTTAATGTATAATTTTTTTATGCAAGAGTTGTTTTTTTAACGTACAGTTTTAAATGAGTGGAATGCATGTTGTTCATAGTGTTCATAGTGTTCATTGTTCCGCCCTGCAGACGGAGGAGTTTCAAGAACTGGACGAGGGAGATGAGGGTGCTGGCTCCCAATCTGTCATGATGGAGCAAGAGGTCACCCTGTCCCAAAGTGGCACCCCTGAACCGCTGCTGCACGAAGTAATCGTCATAGTAACAGACACAGAAAGTGAGGAAGAACAGGAAGATGAGGATGAAGAGGAAGAAGAGCAGGTAGGGAGTTTCTGTTGAGCATTTTGAAATACAGTATGCGTAGTGACATTAGACTGCAATCAGAATTTTAAAAGGACTCTGTTTCATGCCACTAATGAATGCACCCAACTAATTGCAGGATTACGAAGAGGAGGAAGAAGAGGAGGAGGAAGATGAAGACGACGAGGAGGAAGACGAGGAGGAGGAAGACGACGGAGAGATGGTGGAGGAAGGAGAGGACAGTAACGAGGGCAGCGGAGACGGCAACGAGGCCTACGAAGGAGACGACACAGAGGTCTGATTAGCCGTGACACATGCTAACTCACAGCAACAGCTCTGACCTTTCACACACTCACTCCCACACACACTCTCACATCCAGTACACCGTGTTAACCCCCTTCTCACACTTTCAGTCAAACCTTTACGTACCTTTTCCAGCTCTCATACTCAGTTTTTCCACACTGTCATTTCACGGTCACTTCATTATGCCGCTGTTTCGTAACTCTGTCCGTGTTAAAACTGTGCGTGTGTGTTGACTTTAGTTGTTTAGCCTTTTACTCTTGTCTTGGTTGTGCATGTTCAGTGGGATGAGACAGTGTCAGCAAAGGGACAGCTAACAGTCTTTAACTTTTAAATCTAGATGAGTGGCTGTGTGGAGGTTTGGATGCTGAACAATTCAATTCCCATTTCGAGCATTAACAATGACGCATAAGGCTATGATCGGCGATGGGCCTGCCAAATATGTATTTGTGCAGTTTGTTATTCCAGTATTACCCATACTTTGGGGAACTGCCACAGTTTTACAACGAACAAAACATATATTTTACACTTCTCAGCATGTGGACTCGTTAGCCCTTGCTGGCGAATTTCGATTGTATTGATCCAACGTACCTGTCTCGTTAACAATGCTTTGTAGGACTGCCTTTTTTAAATTGTGAATCAAAGTTTGCCTGTTGCCTGGCTTAGGTTTGTAACATTTTAAATAAATGTATATGGAAGAGTATGAGTGTTTTTTACTGGTAATTTTTGGCCCTTTCTGAAGGGCATCTTTGTTCCATACAGGGACAAAATGAATCATCTGTATGTGGTGTGTTGCCAGCATAGTGTGTGAAAACCATCCCATAACCTGCTTCCTCTAATTTGTTCTTTTTTACACATCTTCATGTCCTTCCTACTTTTTTTATTTATTATAGTTAAACTTTTAAAACTGTTTTTGTGGTTCTCCTTTTCACTGACCACCGTTTCTCTTAATGTTTTCCTTTTGATCTCTCCTCTCACAGGGAGCTGATGTAACGGACCCGGGCACGGAGACGGAGGAAAGTTTGGGGGCGTCTGACTCCACCCAGAGGCCGGCAGATTCCCAGACAGCCAGCTGTAAGATCCAGGAAACCCTTTCAAACGCACATCAACCTCAGACTCACTGCATGCTCTCACAAACTGTCCCGCCATTCAATTAGTTATCTGACACTTGACGATGACTATGAAAGATGTAATCTGTTGTTGTCTGTCTGAAGGGAAGAGTGCTTCATGTGTTGGCAAATAAATTCAACTAATACTCTACTGAAATACAATAGACCAATAAGGGGCCCAAAGTCACTGTAGTACAACTTTTAAGATTGATTCAGTAAGGGAACCAGCAAGATTAAAGGTAGGGTAGGTAAGAATGGAGACACCAGCTCGATTGCGCTAGAATTTGAAAGAAATCTGCCCCTTCCTTCAGACTTCCTTACAGAGCCCCCCCTCCAACACACACGAATGCGCACATGACCAATGAGGGGCACGAGATAAGTTTGTGCACAGATGGAAGGCTGACAGGCAGGTAGGCCATCCAGTTATTTTAGCCAGGCCGGCTAAAATGACTGGTCGTGCTTTTTACAGCACCACGGCTTCCATAGATTAAATTTGTTTATGTATTTATTGTCAAAGCATTTCATGTATTCATTACTATCGGGATGTTAAGACCATTCCATGGAATATAAGAAAGTGTTTCTGAAGTGAATTACCTATCCTACCTTTTTAAGTGTTTTTTTTATTTTAACTATTTCATAAATCCACTCCTTTAACTGATATACCAATATAACTGACCACTTTTTTGTTGAGCATTCATAATCCCCTCAAATCATATTGACGTTCCCTTATACAGCTTTAGATTGAAAAGTAAAGTAAACACTTTTTTTTTTACAAGATTTGTCTTTTCCAACTCTGAATCTTAGTGCCTATAATTGAACAATAAATGCAATGGTTGGGTTTTCTGAAGGAGGCTTGTTCTGAATTCTTACAGCACTGATCAAATGTATTTTTGTTTCAAACAAAATGGACATTTTTGTTGTTTTAGTTGAGGGCAATGCAATGGAGGCCTTCTCTACTGATCAAACTATCACAAGCTCTGGTTCTCGGATGCCCCAATCTCCACGCAGACCAACACATCAGCTGCCCTCTCGAATGAGCATCGCCCTGACATCAGACCTGGGACCACATGCCCAGGTAAGAAGGACTAATCTTTCCTAATAAATAAATAGAACTTTCCTCGTAGGGAAAAGAAGAAAACTAAATTTAAATGGAAAACATTGTTACTAAGATATTTAAGTTACTCTTTCAAAAGTTAGTTTTCACAGTATTTATCTTGGGTCATCTCTGTGTAAATCAAAAACAAAGCTCTGTTAATCACGTGTAAAATGTAACTTCACAGCGTAACCCTGCCCGTCGTCAGTCAGTGGGAAGAGTTCCTCAGCTCGCCCCCGGGGTGCAGGGCACTTCTGTAAGTCCTCTAAAGCATCAGAGAATGTACATCCATTACATTGTTCAGGCAACCTTCACTCGGTTCAGTGCGTGTTTGTATCTAACGCTTTCTTCCTTCTCTCCCGTTGCAGCAGCATTTCTTTGTTGATGATGACAGTATAGTGCCCTGCACCCCCACTCTGGTGGTGCCGCACCGCTCAGAAGGACTTGACAAGTAAGTCTCACACACATAGACAGAGACAAGCACGTCACAACACTCAGGAAAAACGGCTGTAATATTTTTTATTGGTTACAAAACCATTGCTACTTGATCAGATATTATAATTGCAGGGTAATTAGATACTGCATAAATAATGTTGTTGTTGGTTGCCTCTTACACTGTTTCTATTTAAATATGTACTGCTTTAGTTTATAATTTGAGCTATAACTAAAACCTAACATTTTTTATTTATTTTTGTCAGTTCTTCCCAAGTGGCTGGTGTGCCTCGCTTCAGGTTTGGTTTTTCAGACGACAGCCCTCAGACCAGCTCGTCACACTCTGACCTGGCACATCTCGCATCACAAGGAGGTACAGCACCACCACATGCAGAGATACAGATTGTGTACAACAGCATTTAACACCCCAAGGAAACAAAAGAAAATGCAGAATGAAAACGAAACATTTAATTTCTTATTTTAAATATATACATTTAACAGGGGCACATGTACTGTAATTTAACAGCTAAAGCAATCAAATGCTGACATGTGGTTTTTTTTCACAGAGCGTAAAACTTTTTTTTCTTGTCTTCAGGTCTTGGGATGTTTGAAAGTCCCTTGTTCCTAGCACCTCATGAAGAGGAGTCGGGTGGACGCAGTGTTCCCACCACACCATTACAAGTGACAGCACCAGGTATCCGCCTCTGTCTGTTCTGTCCCTCTACCGACACACCCTTTTCTTCCACGTACTCGACACAGTTTACAGGAAGCCGGAATTCACAGATTTAGGAGTGCTAACAAAATCAGCAACTTTTATCTTGTTTGTGTGCTTCTGTTCCAGTAAATATCTTCTCAGAGGCTCAGTCCGACTCCACTGAGCACGCCTCCCAGTCGGTTCCCATAGTGAGCATGTCCACGCCAGGAGGCGCCGGCTCAGGGGAGGACAGAGACGACGCCCTCCTGGAGCCAGACTCTGATCGGTGAGGCTCACTCCTCTCTGCTGTTTGTCAATCATTTCATTTCTTTTTTTTGACTACTGCTGGAAATCAGACCTCTAGCAGTCAGCAAGATTCCCCCTGCCCTTTTATCAGCAAATCTTCTTTTACTGAAAATCTTTGTGTCTTTTCACAGTTAATATTTATAGCTGAATCAAATGTAAAAGCCACATCTTTAAAAGTTATACCTTTTTCCCATAGGCACATTTTTGAGGGGACCTAGGACCCCTACAGTTTTTGAAAATGGACAGTCTTTGATAGTGCTTGAATCTTTATACATGTTTTGCAAGAATAGGAACTGATATTTTATAACTTGGCTTTTTAACTCAAACAAGTTTCCGTCTCTATCGCCCAACTCAACTGTGTGTTGTGTTTATTGCAGGCCCAGTGGAGATATGTCAGGAGAATCAGTGGTCTCTCAGGGGGATGTGGAGGAGTCAGGTCAGCAGTCCGACAAGGCCAGCCTCCCCTCCACCAGCCAGGAGCCCCCCTCCAGCTCCGCAGGTACACTGAAGTCTGCTGACTGGGCCGATTTAAAAATCACTTTATGGATCCTAATGAGTGTTCAGTTCTGATTGCTATGTTGTTTAATTATTCTAGATGCAAGCAGTGCTCCACCTCGACCCTCCAGACCTGGATCAAGCAGACAGCTGCAGCGCTGGCCCGAGCACCGTGGGGGCCGCATGAAGAGAGGAGGTAACAATGAGAGCACACTCACAGGTTGGGGGGGTGATAGAGCAAATATTGCTTTTGAGCATAAAACTATACCAGGCCTATAGTGGCTTTGGGCTCCATTGCTTTTTTGCAGATGCTACATCAGGGAAGAAAAAATAAATGTCTTCAAAACTCAAATCAATCATCACAAATGTATTTTAGATATTTGCACTTGATTTAATATTGTGAATAACAGCAGCAGAAGAAAATTGTTTAAAACATGTGTACCACAGGATAATCATGACTGATCAAGGGGCTCAAGGCTGTCCATGAACCACAACCACCATTTTTCTGGTCTGGGACCTTCCTTACAATACATACAACATGTCTCGTTTTCATTTTCATCTCTCCAGTCTTAGAAAAAACTAATATTAAAATGGGCAGCGTTAACCCGAGTTTTATATGAATGTCTCGAAACAGAATTACCTTATTTAACGTCAATCAGATATAAAATAACAGATTTCCAGACTGTTACAGATAAACTAAATATAGTATAATTACTTATTAATGTATTAAATTAAAATATGATTGTAATTTGTTGAAAAGTAGTACTGAATCAACCTCACCTTGTCTCCTTATTGACTTATTTAAAATGAACATTATTAGCAGTGAAACATTTTTTGATGACAGCTATACATATAAATTCACACACAAAGCATTTGTTTCATTCATGGCATTTAATTCATGTTTGTGTGTTAAAATGCATGTTAATGAGAATAACAGATGAAACATTACATTTTATACAGCCACTGTACAGAATCTTTACATCAGTATAGCAGGCTTAATTTTAACAAAACGTTTTACCCTTACAGGTCAGGGATTTCCTTCTCGGGGTTTACACGGAAGACGATTTGCGAGATGAAGCACTAATCAAAGGACTTGGCGACGGATGTGACTGCAGTAGATGTCCTTCCCTTTTAGAAACACATTACACATTTTCCGATCTGCGTGCTCAGATTCTTTATTCAGCTTTGATGGTGTTTATTTGTTCTGAAGCCTGTTGTTTTTAGCTTTGCGTTTTTGTTTTTGAATGTACTTTAAAGTACCTTTTTGTAATCAGTCCACGCTGGAGCAGTGTGTTTTTATGAAGAATGTAATAAAACTATAGGAAAACAAAATCTTTCATCAGACTTTCTTTTGGCATTTGAAGAAATCTCTATTCTGAGGTGACTCCTTGGCTGTTGGCGCAGGAACGACGGGAAGTTCCCCACCCATCCTCACGGTGTAGGACGTGGCTGCAAAAGAAACAGAAAGAAACATTAGGCATTTTCATTAATACATCGTGTACAGGTCTACAGGATGGCCTTTTATACCCATCTACATGCCAGTTTCCATTTTAGTGAGCATGAATTTGGCATGAAAATAATCTCATGCATCTTTTAACAGTCTTGAGTTTTAAACAACATTCATTTGAATAGCTTTTGGCCACAGTTGGACATAAATCTTAATAGCTGGAGGTTTTCTTAAATGACAAACGACTAGACGGTAAACCCCTCCTGACTTGATGCATCACGCAGGCTTAAACTGAGTCCGTTTTTCACTCAGACAGGGATTACAGTATGCATCGCCTTTAAATCTTTTACTGTGGTTATAACAAACAAACTTGAGCTGTAGGTGAATAGACACCACCCTCAATGGCCTTCACATCTGCCTAATATCCCACCCCACCCTGACACACACCCAGACACACATGGTCCTCATTAGGCATGTCTGACCTGAATGAGGCTAACAACAAAAAGTCAGACGACAGACTGAAGTTTTGTCCACAATTACTACTTAAAAACTACTTCATCCTATTTTATTTAACAGGCTGTGTTAGGAGCTAATTCAAAATAAGGCAACGAGTCCTGTCTTTACTAATTCGTATAAATGTAGGCTTTGTGTGGAACACTGCCTAAAACTATACTATAGGCTACTTTCTTTCTTACTAGACTGATCCTAGAGCAAATATCCTGAAATAAAACTGAAACATTACCCTTAATCTGTTTAAAGGAGATATATATTAAAGTATTTACATCTGGAGAAGACGTGGTATTTGTATCCCTCCGGTTCTGTGCGGCTGGGGACAGACACAGCAGCTGTGATGGTCGAAGGGAAACCTCTCCATGATGTCCGGATTTTGATGGAAGGCCCTAAAAGAGACACTGAAATCAAGAGTTGAGAGGAAAATTAGATGATTTGTTCAACGGTTGCTGGATATTTATGTATTCGTTTTTCCATTCTTCTGCTTAACAGTTGCAGTCCCATAAACATTCCATAGGCAACTTATTTCCACTTGCAAAGTATTTATAAGGTAGACCTCGCTGCACCTTTCACCTCCACAAAGGCATGACTCACCTTTTCAGAGAATTTAATGTGTTGCAATTCAAATAAAACATGTTTACATGAGCTAAGTACATCTGGGACAATATTCACCCAACACAAAGTCATTTCGCATACAGACTACAAAAATAAGGGAATTTATGGCATTGTTAAGAAGAATTTATGTAACACCATTAGTATAATTCTTAAAATACCTGCTTGTCGGACCACTCTGCTGCGGACTGTGTAAACAGCATTGTTGACCTTCCTGCCACATGTTGGACTGGCACCCAACTGGTAGGAATATTTCTGCACAGTTCCCCCTGAAAGTAACAGTCAAATTTCAAAATATATTAATTCAAGGTTCAAGGCTTTTGACGATGAAAATCTTAGTTCGCAGGCATTACCATTCAATAAGGTCATTACAATGACAGTAACATAAGCATTACATAGACTATACATATATCAAGTAGCTTGTAACAGCAGTTTTTTTTTTTTACCTCTTTTGAAGAAGTAAACGGACTCTCTCCTGCTCTGGTACTGAGGGACAGACAGAGCCGCTGTGATTTGGCCACGGAGCCCATCAAAGCCCACTTGAACAACCTTTGGATAGTGAGGGTCCAACAAACCATTTTCAAATCGCCAGTACCGGGGTCCCTGCAAAAACATTAAACCCCAGGTGAAAAAAAGAGAGCCTAATTAAAATCCTGATAGGCTATAGTCCAAATAGCCTCATCCATGAAATCTTTAAAATGCAGTCACTGATGTCAAGATAAGAAAATGTACCTTAAAAATGTATGTCTTTCCCTGGCAGTTGCAGCGGGTGAACGCAGTGTCGATGGGGGAAGGGACCCCCCACACCTGTGTGATACTCTGAGCCGGACTAGGCACCATGTATCTGTCAACAAGCCAGAAGTAGTGTCCTGGAAAGTAAAATAGCAGATAAGTTTTATCTTCAGTCATTTGTATCTTAATTGTTGTTACTGTCAACGTTATACACAGAGTACATTCTTTATTCATGTTTAGCTGTACTTTTTTTGTTTTCTTTTCTGCATCAAAAAACGTAAAAGTATTACAAGCTTTTATGTAATGTTCAGATGGCAGACCCTCACCTCTGAAAACGACCATGGTGCCGTTCCTCAGTGTAGTGACTGCGCCGATCGGACGTCCGCTGCACAGATTTGTATCATTGCTGTCATCTGAGAAAAAGGACAAAATATGTGAGAAAAAACATCTCTTTGGATAAAAAAGCAATAATACAAAGAAGTGTGCAATAACTGAGTTTACTAGGTGCTAAATATATCATGTTGTGCTCCAGGAGCTCTGGGCACTTGTTTCCATTCTTTCTTTAAAGTATCCGAGCTTGCCAATTTCAAAAGAGTGTTTGATTAATTTGCAGAGTAGGTTAACAACCACCTCCGTCACTTAATATGATGTTGCCCTGCTTTGAAGCATGCTTTATTCACCCAGAGGGATAATGTCAAAAACAACCAAGCTCATAAATACCCAGAATATAAAGGCTGCAGAGCCTATGGAACAACATTTCAATATTTACAACGAAAATTCTCTTCTCAGAGTCACATAAATCATCTTTAAGGCAATTTGTTTTTCTTGGGTGTTTTGTTGAGAATGTGAACCAGAAATAAGAAAGGTTTCTAACCTGCTTGGTACTCTTTAGGATTGTCTATGGTGAGGGTTTGCGTGGGGATCAGAGGCTTAGTCTCAGAATTGTAGCTGGGTTTAGGTGACGTTGGTATAGTTTGTGATGGCTTGTTTGGAGCTGGTTTGTCTTGGGGCTTCGGGGTGGCTTCAAGTGGAGTGTTTTTGGTGGGGTCTGGGGTGACATCAAGCTGATCGGCAGTAGGGTCTGGGGTAGCATTAGGAAGATCGGCATTAGGGTCTGGGGTTACATTAAGTTGATCGGCAGTTGGGTCTGGGGTAGAATTAGGAAGATCGGCATTAGGGTCTGGGGTAGCATTAGGACGATCGGCATTAAGGTCAGGGGTAGCATTTGGAAGATCGGCATTAGGGTCAGGGGTAGCATTAGGAAGATCTGCAGTGGGGTCTGGGGTGACATTAGGCAGATCGTCAGTAGGGTCTGGGGTAACATCAAGCGGATCAGCAGTGGGGTCTGGGGTAACATCAAGCTGATAGACAGTAGGGTCTGGGGTAACATCAAGCGGATCAGCAGTGGTTACTCTAGCTGCATCTTCATTTGTTGTGTCATCCTGCACTGCTTCTGTAAACAAGGGTGTTTGGGTGGTCAGGGTATCAAGCTCTGGCAGGTCCCCAGGCTCTTCTGGAGAAACACTGCTGGAGTCAGGGTCTGCCAGAGAAGACGTGGGGTCTGTTGGGACACTGTCTGTGTTCTCAGCATCATCTGGTCCAGGGTTTGAGGGGGTTGCCTCAGTGATGGGTGTCAGGTCCAGTGCTACTGAAGAGATGGTGGTGCCCTGAGAGTCTTCCAGGACTGTGGTGGAGCTCTGAGGGGGTCCTGTGGATCCTGAAGCCACAGGAGTGTAGGAGGCAGTGGATAGGGTTGTAACTTCTGGGTCCTCTGGGTAGGCTACAGTCGTTTCTCCTAGAATATTGTCATCCTCAGTTTGTACCTCTGCCTGTCCCTCTGCCTGGAGCTCTTGGGTGTCGGCTGTAGGAGAAGGGTCAGATTGGGGCGCTGTGGTTGGAGGAGGCTGACTGGAGACCGCTGCTGCTGTTGTGGTTCCAGCAGTGGATGCATCACTGGCATCTGGAGGAGGACAATCATGATTATGAATTCTTACATTTGAATCAATGGTAGTAAGTTGCATATTAATACATTATTGAATTAATGTTATAAAGACGGGTGGTAAAGTATACTGCTGAAGTTATTATTGTCTATTGTGTGTTTAAGGTAGCAGTTACAACTTGAAAAAATAAGTAGCAAAATAAACATTCACGATTTAACAAATGACTTACTCAAACATGGAGAAAATTGAAGATTCAAACCTGTCTTAAACATCACTGTTTAGTATAGAAACAAACCTATAACAAGTAAAAGACAGCAACTACTAGATGTAAAAAACTGAAGTATTTTTTAATGTACAGTACTTTGGTGGAGGCTTGTTCTTCCTTACTTCATTGTTGCAGAAGCAGTACAATGTTATTATTTTAAATAGGGTTAGAGGAAGAAATCGTTTTGTACAAATAGGCTTTCAAAATTTATATGAATCGAGTAGTGTTGAAGCTTTTCTGACAGCTGGTGGTGTAACAACATTTAATGAGGCTCTTCATTTTGTTTGGTTTTCATTGAATTTTCTGGTCATCTCTTTGTTATTTCAAAGTAATCCCTGGATGTCACATACCCTTGCTCTCAGTGGGGTTAAGGGTGGAGGGGTTGAAATCGGCATCTTTTTCAGTATCTGGGAGAGTGGTCTGTGTTTCAGTGGAGGTGGTAAATGCTTCTGTGCTGAGCGGCAGAGGGTCTGGATCCTGGGTGGGTTCAGTAGATATTTGATCCAACACGTCAGCTGTGGACAACTCATAGCTGCTGGTGCTCTGTGGGACTGGACCTGCCTCCGGGTCCTCAACTCCATTGTTGGAAAACTCATCAGTGGGAAAAATCTGGTTGTACATATCTAGAGGAATGTGGGAGAATGGCACACCTGGATGTCATACTAGTGAAAGTTTACTGGTGGAAAAATAGATAGATTTATTACATCATTGCTCACCATCACCAAGATCATCTTGTGGATTTGATGTTGGACTGACCAGTGGAATAGAATTGTCATCTATGGACAAATGAGGCAACATCAAATATAAATGTTGTTGTTTGCCATTGCTGACACAGTCATTTTATCCTCACTATCTATATTTTCCCTGCATTCGTTTTTTTGAACATCACTGACTGAATGTCTTGAAATTCCAGACGGAAATCTCTCAATGGATGCAAGAGTATCTCCACCCACCAATCTAATCCAACGAACCCCTGAATTAAAACCTGAAGAAAATGTTCTGTGATCCTTTCTTGGATTCATTTTGTGCTTTCCTCTCTTGTGACTGAGCCTGTGCCCGTTACCCTCCTACACACTCTCATGACCACACTGCTTCCTTGTGTTTCTTTTGGCCCCTGCAGCTTGTGGTCTTGGCTTGTTCTTGTGAGACTTGGCCCTCAAAGCAAACCACAGCAACAGAGCCACAGTGTGGCAGTCCAGCGTAAACATCTTCCTGCCGTCTTCCTGACATATGCCTTTTAAATTCCACTGAGTTCAGCTTATAATCATTATCATATTTAAGCAATCTTAAACAAATAGCTTTATGATTATGGGTTATTTATAAAGTTAATTTCCACAAGTCACCTGCATGGTTTTCCTCACTGAATGTAGAAGGATCACTTGCATCATTCAAAGTCGGCTCTGTGAGAAAATGTATAAAGGTTACAAAAAAAAGTGAACCCTGTAATAAACAGTTTTCTCAATCCTTAATGACAAAAAATCGCCGTACTGCCAAGTTGAAAATACCTTTTGGCTTGTTATCATTTATGCTATCACATGAATTAGCCTTCACTGGTGCTGATGTACTGGCTGCTCCACTGATTTTCTCTGTGGTAATTATCCAAAACAGAAAATAATTTCAAATGCATCGGTGCAGATTACTGCATGCATTGCATGCTATTTCACATGCTGGTGGACATGCCATTCAACATTAATCCTGGCTTCTATGCGCTTCATGCACATGTACTAATCTCAAATGAAAATGATTGCATGACAACTGAAAAAAAGGTGAGGGCTACCTCTACACGGAGGAACTATAATAATAATATTGTTACTGAGTGTGAAACTGTAAAAATAAAGTCACGGTTAACAAAAAAATAACACACAATCACACACAAACAAACACACAATCATGCTGACAAGGCTTACCGTCTGCATCACAGTGCAGATTACGATCAGGACAACACTGTTTGAATTTAATACAGTCAGAGTCGCAGTTACACAGACGGCCTCTTTTGAAGCCTTCGCCACACCGTCCTTTACAGGAGTTTTCTGTAGCACACAAACACAACAGACTTGTACAAAGAGACTACATATACTGATTATACTAGAATTTTGGTTTTAGCAAACTTGGGGAATAGGTAATACATTTTCATGAAAACCTTTTCAGTAACAAAAATCTTTATCAAAGACTGTACAATGAAACCAGAGTAGTTTTTGGTATTTATATGGGGCTATCAGAAGGAAAAGCTCTCACTTGTGGTGCATTGGGATTCATAGTCTCTGCAGCACTCTCCATACTCCAGGCAGCCATAATCACACTGGCACATGTTACCCCTGTAGTACTCAGCACCACAGCGACCTTTACAGCTTGCTGTTTATGAGAAAGAGCACATGGAAAAAGAAAAGAATATCAGGCATCTGTGCCTTTAAAGATTTTCATCAACTTCGGTCTAATAATATCTGAGGACATCTGTGTAAATAATAAAGCTGTGCCAGATATTGATTTTTGAATAGGTGACAAATAAAAACAGTTTGTCCCATCTTTAGAAAATAATTAACAACAAAGTAAACATGAACACGTACAACAAAAGAAAACACACAGTTCATTTCAAGAAAGTGCTTCGTAAAAGCACATTTCTTTCAATCAAAAACTTCAAATCAAGTGAATGATACATTTCAGTTAAAGGTTTCACGATGCAAAACAAATGTCACTGTAACTATACTCACTCTGAGCTGCGCCAAATGTCAAAGCACATGCCAGCAGAGTAACAGCACAAAGTACAGTAGAAGACATCCTTCAGTAAATCTGAAACCAAGCATAAGACACATAAAGAATAAATAAATCAGAGTGTATTCACGCTCATGACTGAAAATCCTGAATGAAGGGAGAGGTAACCTACCTTGTGTGAGCCTCTGTCAGAGTCCTGCTGGAGGTTGGACTCGGCTGCTTTTAAAAGGCTGAGAGGGACCGGCTGACTTCCTGTTAATTGGCGGATCCGGTCTAATTAAAAGTGTGATGATCTCACAGGCTGTAGGGAGGATCCTCCACTGCAGACCAGACTATAGGTTCAGACATCATGAATCCACACAAACAGCTGGAAGCACATCAACACACATCTGTGCCAGACAGACCTATGACTCCACACAATTCTGAACAACATGAGGGAAAAAACTGTTTCCAGTCACAAATTGGTAAACTGGACATTTTCACTCACTCACACACTTCAATATCATATTATAAGTCAAGTAATGACGACGATCAGCAGGGTTATTGTCTTTAAAAAAAGAAAAGTAAAAAAAAAACGTTTTGGGGGAGTATTTTCTTGAATAGAAGTATATACCACACTACTTCAAAAACAAGCAAACAGTAAAGGTCTATCATTGAAGAGCATATGAACCACTTCTAAATAAAGTTTTTTTTCTCTATATATAATGTTAATGTTATGGCTTGTGAAATAGAACTAATCTTTTCAGCTTTATATGCTTTGAACAGTTTACATAAAGTGTGTTTTATTTACAAAATCATGATATGTTTTTTTAAATGTTAAATTCTAACTATTAAATAAATATTGTTAAGTTAAAAAAATGCACTTTAGATGTGGCAGAGTAGAAGTTTAAAGTAGCAAAATATGTAAATAAGTAAAGAACTTGTTGTTCTCAAGCCCAATACTTCAAAAAGTACCTTGGTCATTTTTCACTGCTGAAAGGGGCATTGAGTCTAATATAGCACAATTTGGGGCTTTTACTCTATATGTATTTTAAATAAATACAAATATTCCGACATGGTTTATAGTCAATTATTTTACATGAAGCAAAGCATCCCGGTTAATGGTGACTTAATGCAGTTAACCTCTAACAGTTTGACCACAATTACCTTACAGTATGTGTGATTACCTTATTTATCCCTGAACATCTATGTATTGAATATTTCACTTAAATTCCACTAGACTTGTTAGCTGTGTTTTGCTCTAATGTGAACAGATTTACAGTTTTTCTTAGTTGTTCTCTCGTTTGTTTTCATTACAGGGTGACAACCAAAGACTGTTATATATAAAGTGACAACAAACCCACTTACTGTACAAGACTGAACACCATGTTGATGTATTTTTATAATTAAGGGCTTGTACACTGTGGGTATTCTGTGGTTGGAAGTGCTGATGCCTGTGGTATTTTCCTATCATGTCACGGTCCAATTAGAGGAAAAGCACTCATTAGTGCACTAGTGTCAAGACAATAATGATAACACATTCTGGTGTAAAGGACCGTGCCAACCAAACAGGCAAACACAGACACCACGGGTCAACAATTCCACCAATACAGTACCATAGAAATAGGAAGTATCAAGCCCTTGACAAGTTGGATTAAAAACACCGGCCCAGATACAACTCTGCCACTGAGGAGTTGACTGGGTCAAGTTGAAGGTTTAGAAAGTATGATCTGTACGCCCCCTTGTGTTTAAAGTTGTCTTCGTTTTATTTCTGCTCTGCAATGGTTTGACAGCTAACTGCACATGTTCACATTACAAAACGTTTTTGGAAGCTGTCGTCTTTTAGACTATTGTCTCTTTGGTCTCCTGCACCTATTCTGGACTTCAGTGTGTGAAACTGTACTCTAGACAATTTAAAAGTGAATCTGCTGTGAGGGTGACATGGCAGGCTGAAGATGAACTTGGGGTCCATTTTAATGTGGAGTGTATTATCTTTTTTTTAAATTCTTAATATTTATCCAACATATATAAACACCATATGTTCTGCCACTCTCATCATATCTCAGTTTATTTTTCCAAATCTGAGTCTTATTTAAAATGTTTGGGTAATATAATATACTTGCTTATTGATGTATTGATCTGTCCTGTCAGTTGTGTTGCACTAGAATCGTTTTGGGAGCTATATGTGTACAAAATGGACATTTAGCTAATATTCAATTTTTGCATTATACTGTGAGTCTCTAAAAGCTCTATTAAAGTATTACTAACCAGACGATTTCCAGTACAGTGAGGCACTGGAGAAATTCAGTCTAATGAGGCAAGAATAGCAGCACACAGAGTATTCCGCTTTAATATGGATTCTAAACAGGGCATACACTAAGTAATGCATACTAGATATATGGAATGTTATGGATTTCTGGCAATCATGCATGAAATACAAAATGATCATTAAATAATATTAGTTCATAGACTTGAGCTGCAGTATTCCTGTTCACCTCCCTGCAGGCCAGCGGTCACCTGACAGAGAGGGAAGATCAGCAAAGCACTGATTATCACTGAGATGAGGCACAAAGCACTGATTATCACAAATAGAGGTCCAACACACTGGATCTCCTGGGGAGGGGAGAGCCAGCTTCTTTTTCTGGATCCAAAACTGCTTTGTCAGCAGTGGAGGTCGTTTTCAGTGTTGGCTGCTTTAAGCCATCAGGCTGTTTAGAGCTGCATGAGAGGCAGAAACACAGAGAAATACAGGAGTAGAGGTGATGCACAGCATGTGGTTGTAAGCATTGGGGTTCATTCAGTAGATTCATTTTGCTCTTGCCTTCTTCCAAAATGAAAAGAGACTTGGTAACTTCCTGGCTGCGTTTTTGGCAAAGTTATTTAAAAAAGGAAATAACACAACAATCTTACACTTCTATTATCAAAGGACAAGCACAAAGCAACTCTTTTTCAGTTTGACTTCTGTTCAGTTTAATATAAATATGCACTTACGATGCTTGATTAGGGAGGCTAAAGAAGAAGTTAGACACACATCTATGATCCAGCCATTGAAAGCCTTTCATCTGCAAAATAAAGATAAAATAATGAAAATGCTTGTCACAGAAATTCAAGCAGAGTATTGATGTGATGAATAGAACATGATCACAAAGGACCTTTAGAGGGAGACAAATGAGAGCATATCAGCGGCTGTTTGAAGCAACACTCACACAGGACAAGAATAGGAGCACCAACAGGTGACAGGCACTAATGAGACATAATTAAATCCGACAGCTCATTTCATTTTATTTAGAAGATTTTTCCATGGATTAAAAGCTTATTATGCTTTTTATATTTGTTAGCAGATGGAAGCAAGGGAACACTGCCACTAGACCGTTTACAGTAAGATAGAGTTTGTATATAACCACACAGCTTGTATTTTACACTCTTGAATACACTTAATATGGATGAATAATACTGTACAGGATTCAGATGTCTTATGTTGCCTTGTGACTGTGGTAAAGTGTTTCCTTCCTGTGAAGTGATGATAATCTAATCTTACTAAACAGGAAATGTATTCTAACCTTTCTGTCTTTCACATTATGATCTGTTGCACCCTGTCTTGATTTTAATATTGCATCAGTTAGCATCACATCAAGCATCATCACCTCCAGCAGAGGCCTCTCACTGTTCACTTCTTTGATGTGTAAAAACACCTGAAAGGACACGAGAAGCTGAAGCAGCGTGTCATAGCATATGTGCGTGTCTCTGTGTGAACCAGCTACTGAGATAAAAAATGACCACATGTATGCAATGACTAGTGAGCTGCAACCTCAGTCTAAAAATACTTAATCTGTGCATTTTCAGCATCAGCAACTTTATCTGAATCCAGTCCCTTCCCTTGATGCTGGTTTAACCAAATACAACAATTTGTTCATACTTTCACACAAACGTTTGCTATTTTTCTTGAATTATTCAATTATTTTTGCATTAATCAATTAGTCCTTACCCAATTATAATGATACTTTACTTCCACGGCACATGATGATCCACAGATGTTTAAATAACTTTACTGACCCGTTTCCTCATAAGGACCCATAATCAATCTTCAGTTTTTTCATAATTGAAGGCCCCCATATGAAAACACAACAATTAGGATGTTAAAATTGACCTGATTAAATCTGCAGCAGTGTATAAGGGCCATATACAACTTTGAACAGACTCATTTTGGACCCAAAACAGACTCTGTTGAGAGTTTCTGTCCTATATGGGAAACACCAGGATTGTATTTCTCATTCTTATCATCCACAGCAGAGTATCTTTACTTGGCTTTACATTTTGCAGCAAAGAAAATTGCACCATATATGTGACAAGAAGGAGATAACTGTCTTCCTATCAACCCACATGCACCTCACCAGTGTTGCCAGTGTTGACCAGTGCTTGACGACTGGCAGCATCTCACCCATCTTATCTGACTTTGATAAGGAGTTTGACTTGGAGTTAAATGTATACATTTATTCATGGCCATCAAGAAGGATGCTTATGTCCTAGTTAGAAACACTTTTTTGTATTCCCTATCAACCCACAACTCATTACCTGTACCAAGATTATTCTGACTGACAGTGACATAAGATAACTCAAAATTGCAGCTTTGTGGTAAAGTTTTAAGGGCCATGTAGTAAGGAACATTTATTTGTTATCACACTGGTATAGTGGGCCCTGACGCTTTAAGAGTGACTAAAGGACAAGCCTTTCCCAAAGACACAAAACAAATGAACAAAGAGATTGTGTTGTGGTTATAAATTACACCTGTTGTGACTATATGCAAAAGGCCATGTATATACACACCTTTCTGTATTGGTGGTAAAAGAAACAGGGTATATTTAGTGTCCCAAGAGTCCTGAATGTATAGATATGCAGAAATCAATATGATTGATAAGGACTGATTGAGGAGAAACAGCTCTGTTCCTTAAATTCGCCTGAGGCTTGCCTTTTTTTAACCCCTAAAACCACACTTAGTGATTACAAATTCATGAGGTTCAGCCAACCATTGTTTAAACTTCAAGTGGCCATCTTAGAGTTTGTAACCAGATCTGATATACCTTGCTACATGTAGGCCTATGGGAAATGTACAGTGTGTTCCTTTAGTCTACTTTATGCATGCAGAAGGCACACATGTGTATATAATAAAACACATCCTATCACATCTGGAGAGGATACGTTTTAAAAAACACTAAACAGTAGGTACCCACCGCCTGGTGAGCGCTGAATTAAGCCTGTGTATAAATATAAAATGAATATGTGCAAAGGGAGCAAGCTGGCTACTAGAAGATTCTGTTACTGATTACTTGGCAAAATAAACAAATGGTTGTCTTGTGTTGTTCTTTGCACATGGGGACAGTACCTTTGACCTGAGGGCAGTAGTAGCTCAAAGTAGTGATTTAAGGAATGCCTGAATTGCGTGAGATTGGTACACTTAATTTGGTCTTGCTCTGTCAATGGTGATAGGACACTGGGATTTCTTTGAAGTTTGTAATGAATTACGATTAAACAACTGAACAAAACTTTGTTAGTTATGTTTCAGGATAAAAACCACAAAACAGATTAAACGGTCTGCATGTGTATATGTATTGTACATGATTATGTTTGCATTGACTTAATCGTTTTGTATTGGTGTGCATTGAAGTGTATGTGTGGGTATTTGGGAGAAGATCCATTTAATTCAATCATCAAATCATCATCAAATAGCTTCACTACAGGGCTGAAACATGCTTAAACATAGTACAATGCTACTGTCAGCAATGCAATGTTAAAATGGTGTTACATTATTCACTAAATAAATAAACTTGGCTTTATTTGATCTTGTTGCAGACAGGCAGAATACAGAAGCCACGTCCTTCAGGTCCCTTGTACTTTATTTATACGTTTTGTATTTTGTGGGCGTTGCCCTGGAAACAATTGACCAATAGACTGCTAGTATCCACTCTAAGACCCGACTTTTTATGGTTGCTATGCCTACAACAGGTTTCTCCCTGAATGACGGACAGAGAAGCCAATCGGTTACGCGCTGGGCGGGAGTTTGTGCGCACACTGAAAACTGCCTGGTGAATTTCTACTATGATCAGACCGCTCAGGGTGCACGCTTGTGTTGGACCGTGGCTGCCAAAAAGACTGGGGATGGAAAATATACCATAAACGCTGTTGGGAAAGTCTACGGAGGTAAACACGTATTCCTTGTTTTTTATTCACCCCTTTCTGTTACTTGAATATAATTCAGAAATTGTCTCGAAAGACTCAGCTAATGCTAAGCTATTAAAAATATCGAGTGGGTCATGCATGGCTGTGACATTGTTGAATTAAACTGTCTGCAGCAGCGAGAGACACGTTTGTTTGACACATGAATGGAAGGAAATTAAGCTGAAGTTAAAAAGTTATCAGTATCAGACAGTTGAATGTATCAACTTAAAATATAGCCTAATTTAAATGCAGAATTTAAACTTTAGTAGGTATGCTTCACTCTAAACAAATACGTCAAAATGTCTCAATTTTAATATGAGTCCTACTGACATGCATTCATTTGACACTGGCTTCATGTCATAGGATATTTCTGTCATCTGATGCTAGTTCTGAGTCATTTGTGATGTGGATGGTCGAATGTTGGTCTGTCACTGCTATTTCCACTAAATAACACTGGTTAGATTGACCTCCTGCATCCTGAGACATGTTGTCTTTTGTACTGTGTATGTCTACTTGAAATATATCTTTAGCATTCATAAACCACAATGTTCTGCTGCTTATCTGACTGATTTATCTGTGATAAACTGAATAATATCAGATTTAACCATCAGGCTCACTTGTGAAACCAACAGCCTTGGGTAGAGCCTATGAGTAGTAATTATAAATATTACACAAAAACATGTGAATACTGACTATTCAGCAGAAAAACCGATCGCGTTGTGGGTTTGCTGGAGGTCAGAGACACATTATTGGGTTTCTAGATTATGGAGAGAAATAACTTTTGATGCCTGCAACTGAGACACATGTAAACACACTTCCACTCAAGAAGGATAAGATTAAACTGCCTTTCCGATAACAGGTTGTTTAGCTCTCTGGGACCTAACATGATAATTGTTACTGTCTTGAATGGAAATGTAGTATCTAGCTTTGACAACACTGCATTGCTGTATTTATATCAGGCACTATCATTATAGACCCCTTTTTGTTTTGTTATTTTAAAATGATAATCTGTAATGCAAAATCAATAGACTAACTCCTGAAAATGAAACACACAGGAAGGGAGCCAGCCAACACTGTCAAATTGATAAGCCTCTTTATGACTAAACAACAACTTAACTGGTTAATTATATTATTAAAACAAAAGTTAGGTTCATAAACATTGAATTATGAATGTGAATATTCTTTCAACTTCATGGTAAAACCATACATATTGGAGTTTTACTGCACACTACTTGTCTATGACCACAATATCCCCGATTTCCCTTTTTTTCAACATTTCCTTTCACGCTACTGTATTCTATCAAATGTAATAGAGTGTGGTTAAAATAATCGAATAGTCTGTCACTTGTCAGCCAGTAGCATGATTCCACTTTGGTAATTCTACCAATGTTGTTTATCTTTAAAAGCAAAAGTAAGACAGGTTTATTTTGGCGGGTTTAGGGTTTTGAGGTAGACACCGTCTTTTATTGCATCATTTTTAAGGGATGGAACCACCAAAGAAACCCAGCTGGAATTCCCCTTTAACTGCCGCCAAGATGTTTAATTTCCAAACAGCTTTGGCACAAACCACTGTATTTGCATCTTTACTTTGCATCACAGCTGTCTTCTTGTACCACAATGGTCTGTCTGCCGGTGTTGTTTTTCTCTCGCTGCCTCTCAAGCTAATGTCAGGAGTTGAGAGTTGAGTGCTGCTGTGTCTTTCGATATCAGAGACATAAATAACGTTCTCCCTGGTGCCTTGACTTCAACAGGAGATAGACTTTCTCTTTGCTGACTGCTCACAAAGTGAGTCAGGATGAGTGGGCTGGAGATGAAGAGACGGAGTGAAGAAAGGGAATTCACTGTCATTAAATAAGGAAAGTGCACCAATGTCAGGAGAAAACTGGATGAAATTGTCTACAGACAGTCAAGCCAGTAGATATTATCAAGCCAACTACTTACTTACTTTTCTGTGTGCTGCTCATTGTTTACAGTCTGATCATCAACTGTGGTGGATGTCTTGCAGGCAAGGGCACCACAAATCTCAAATCTAACCATGAAGTTACATTTAGAAACCTACTGGGACTATTCCTGTAAGTGTCTTGGGGATACTCAGTTGGAGCTTGCAAGTTATTTTGGCTGAGTGAGAAAGCTCTGGGCAAAATGCTAGCATTGTCAGTCTACCAAAGATAATGATGAAGACTTTATTGTAGCATTTTGCATAATTGTAATGGCTCAACAGTGACCACACACTGTGACATGTTAACTGTATTCAAACAACATACCCCCCTCCCCCCCCCACACACACACACACACGCGCACACACACAATCCCCCTCCCTACACACACACACATGCAACTTTGACAGGTTATTCTCACACATTACTAACAATCATTGTGCTTTTTTCTCAGGCTTCACATAGATATTAGCTATTACCAGTATCATGAACAATTTGATATGGCACAGCCCTGCTATCACATCAACATGAATAAAATGAAACCATGAAAGGACACTTAGGCATCACTCCATTTGAGAATTGTAGTTACACTTTGTAGTTAATGGGATCACAGAAAGTGGGGTGGCTGCACCAAGTTCCCTAACATCAGGTGACATCAGCTTTTGTTGACAGGCTGTTTCCTCACAGCACACAACCAATTACTAAACCACAAACGCCTCTGTAAAGCCTGATGCTCTTTTAAGCCTCAGTGTTACCTCTACAGACATTCATTGTGGCTCACATAAAGAAGGGGTAATGTGATTAGAGAAAAAATAAATGGGTGACTAAGAAGAGCTGCCTGTTTTGCATTTATATTTGAATAAAGGAACAACATTTACACAGTTGCAACCATGTATGAGCCGGACTCTTCACCTCACTTGATCACTGTCTTTCCTCCTCTTTGACCCATAAGTATCTTCTTTCTTTTACACTTTGGGACACTGCCAACCTCTTCTCCTATTGGCTCTCCCACGGCACATTATATGGTGCCAATGACAAATATGAATTATACATGCGTAGCCTCTCATATGTAGGCTAGAGTGCTGCGAGGCCTCTGCTATGCCAAGCAGGGCAGGACCCTGAGGCCGGAAACGATGAAGTTAACCTGCTATGCAATGAAAACACAAACAAAACTCTTAGCTCTGTCAATTCAAAGCTCTCAATTTACAGTGTAATACATGTTGAGTGCAGTTATGATTACAGGTCTAAAAGTACATTTGACTACCAGTAACAGTAAATCCTGTAAAACCATGACCTGTGCCTGAGGTCTCCTCATGGCAGCTGGGAGGATCCTGGAGCAGAATAGTCCTGGATCTATTTCTGGGTTACTGTTTATTGTATAATCTGCTGTGCTCAAAGGCTAAAAGTGATAAGGAGATGTGAAAGAAAAGTATTCAGTTGATTTGCTTAAAGCAGCATGAAGGGTGAATTCAATTCAAGAAAGGAATTGGCCAGACCCACGAGGAGGAAAACACTCTGATACAATGATTGGTTTAAACTGTGTGTTCATTTTCAGTTTGGGCCAAATAATGATGTGACTTACCTATTGGGCAATACACGTTTTTTAAATTCGTAATTTCTTCTTCTAAAGTGCTGTCTTGTTCTTATTCATAATTCATAGAACTGTTATCAGATTTCCAAAGCTGAAACGATTAGTCTGTTAATCAAAGGACTAATTATTAAGTCATTTATCAAGTAAAAGTATCAGACATTGGCCGGCGTACATCTTCTCAAATGTAAGTACTGGCTGCTTTTCTCTGGCAGTAACGGTATTCATGTTATAAATGACTATGAATCCAGCAGCAAATGTTCTGAACTGCAGACGTCATGCTCAAATGAGCAGAGCCTTGGGGCCCTGCCGCTGCATAGAGCGTGTTCGCCTGTTTATTAATCGTATCAATATTCAATGTGTCTCCTGCCCAAATTGCACCAAATCCGTCGCTGAACGCCCAGCAATATACGTGCAAGTGTGAAGTATATTAAACCCTTCTCAAGTAATGCAAAGGACACACACACAAACCCCCACCCGCCCATGGATTTCATTCATGTTCACACTATAATGTGGCAAATTTTTCAGTTGCATTTTTTTGAATGTAGGGATTTGCTGTTTCTTAAAAGTTTTAGATTTGAGTAGTTATTTAGTTAAGCTTTTATGGGTTACTAGAATAGAATACTAACAGCTGTCAATTTCTCTATAGCCTCTCCTCAGATAACATAAACTAGTGTTAGACTGAGCTGTATTATTTCACAGCTGTATGCTGCCAACATGCTCCTCTCTAGCTGTGTACAGATGTTGACGAGCATTGTGTTTGCTGGTCATGCCAGTGCTTGGTGATGCCCGCCTGGCACGAGGTCATAGACTGGACTGGACCAGGGCTGCATGCTGCATGCTGCAGTGACAAAAGCACATTGAGGCCAGGACAATGGGGAGCTGGCAGTCTGGGTTGTTGTACCACTGTGCTTCTCTCTGTTTCTCTCTGCCTCCTGTCTATTGTGTTTGCTGTCTGACTGTTTCTCTGGTCCGGTCTCAGTCACTGAGGGCTCCCGCACACGCTCAGTCGGCAGCCTGTTTACAGCTTTGAGAGAATAAATCTGCGCAGTGCTGCTGAAGCTGCTCTAGTCATTAAACACAGGCTGTCATTAAGTTGGTGGTGATGTTGGTTCCAGTGTGTCATCGTTAAACTGCAGGCTTCGGTTTGACTGTTTTGGTGCTGTTGTTGACACATTAGGCTTTGTGGGCTGTGCCGACAATACGATGGCAGCAATTCTCTTTCTCATATTAGACATGCAATGACTCACCTTACACGATACTGCATATCGTGTAAGATCGTGGTCTGTCCAGACTTATGGATTCAATATAGATACATATATTTATGAATATTTTTGACTGACAGTAAACAAAAAGAAAGTTGAATATGCCAACGTGTGATATTATAGTTTTTTGACATAATAATAATAATAATAATAATAATAATGATCTGCAAATCAAAAGATGATAGAAAATAATCCTTAGTTTGAACCCTGAAATTATATTTGATTCATTTTTTGACACAGGTTTATAATCTCTCAGCATACGACCACTTAAGGTTCACATTAAGGTCATGTGATGACTCCTGAGCAGCTCTGTTCTCTGAATGAAGACTGGAGAAGCATTGAAAGCTCTGAATCAATTGTAAATTGACCTTTCGAGCTTCACCATATGTTGTCCACAAAGGTCAAGCATTTCACTGCTGGTGATCCCCCTGGAGTTCATGTGTTTGCGCCAGTCAATAGCGATGATGCAGACAGGGGCATCTAGTTGTGGAAAGACATCCTTATAGAGAATACAATTCACAATGGAGGTCAAACCTATTGAATGTCATCAGTACAGATGAACGGAAAACTTTTATTTGAGCTTGTCTTATCATATCAACCCACATAGGTTTTATGTTCAGGAAGGAAAGTCCACGATGAATTCTTGCTCTAAATTACCAGCCGCAGTGAGTCATGCTGATAGATGTAGCATTGCAGTGCAGAAGGCTGTGTGGTGGCGGTGGAGGGGGAAATTGGGCCTGACACAGAATGATCTCTCCTCCATGCTTCGCCAAATCAGGTTCAAAACTAATACTGAGGGACAGACGAGTCGATCTGCAGTGCAGTAGACTGTGAGCCTGAAGTTGCTCAGTGAATTCAGTCTTTTTGTCCTTGTCCTCTCTCTCGGGGCCACATGCACATCAGAAGTTGGCTTGTAGTCTGATGTTAACATCCTGTTTAAAGCACTGCTGTGCTGCTGTAAAGCCTAACAGGAAATTGAATCACAGTTTATACTTAATCCATTTCTGAGAATCATTAATCAACTAAATGCTCAACATTAAAAATGAGAGTTTTTAAGCTGAAGTAGATTTCTGTTTTAGTCAATAAAACAAACCAAACTGTAACTATCCCTTTGTGATGTTTTGTTAATCTGAACGCACTTTCTGAAACATGGCTTTGAATATGTCGTGAGTTTTAGTCTAACGATCTTTATTTGTCATACTTATGCAGTATGTCACTTCACACGTTTGTATCATTTCTTCATCTCCCGTTTGGAGCTTTAAACCTGTCTGATTGTATCACTCTTGAGATCACCATCAGCCCAACCCGCTCCACTCCTCTCCATTTATCACCTGTCGAACCTTTTGTTCATTTTCTTTGCGTCTATTCTTTCCTCCTGCTGTCTGAACTTGTCACAAGTGTTAGTGTTCAAAGGTTAGATAAACCTTCTTTGGTTCAGACTTTGCTGTGTCCTTACATTTACGCAGTTCAATTTTCTTTTGCATGTTGAGCTTGAGGAGGAAACTGGTCTCTGGTTTTCTAACCTAGTGTGAGGAGTGACATGGGGAGTAATCCTGTCCAACCTCTCATCTCTTCTCTCACGCAGAACAGGGAGAGGCAGGTGGAGGTGGTGAGGAAGCCTTTATTACTTTGTTGAGCCTCCCTCCCTCCCAGCCTTAGGAGAGACATCTGGTATTAGATTGCTCTCTGGCAAAAGAAAGGGAAATAAACACAGAAATGCTTGTGTGGGCAGAAAGGATGAGCCATTAATAATTATGTTGTTGACATTGTTTTCTGTGTAAGAGCATTTATTTCACTCCTCCCCATCAGTCCTAATTTTTCATGGCAGCCATCTGTGTGTTGTCAGGCAGTTTGAGGACGGCCGAGAGCAAAATAAGGGGTCGGTGTGTCTCGATTGATAAGGCTGGTTGCTTGTATCTCTACTGTCTGTTTGCTGATGATATGATCCCCACCTCAAACCGCGTGTTTCGTTTCTAACCCTCCTATCTGTGTGACTGTGCTGCTCTCTCGCTCCACACTCTCTGATCCTGAGAGAATATAGACAGATTGACAGGGAAACAGGATTACAGGACATACATACTGTAGTACGTCTTTTTATGCTTTAATTTCATCTATCAGAATAGTTAGCATCTTCACCTTTACTTCATTTTTTTATTTGGAGCAGTCCTTGCCTTTTTGTTCTTAAAAACCTGCCCCTTAACTATTTAAAAAGTAAGAATACAATTCAAAGAAAAGGCTAGATAGGAAATAAATGTGGGTCAGACCTCTGTGGAGGAGTCTGTTCCTCCAGGTCTGCAATGCATCAATAACCACACTGACTTTTTACA
Source organism: Notothenia coriiceps (assembly GCF_000735185.1). Classification (NCBI taxonomy): domain Eukaryota; kingdom Metazoa; phylum Chordata; class Actinopteri; order Perciformes; family Nototheniidae; genus Notothenia; species Notothenia coriiceps. The sequence continues at coordinate 68,681 of NW_011370928.1, read as the reverse complement.
AATCCAGTTTCACTTGGCAACATTTGAATCCGATGGCTACATACCATTAGCATTCGGAAATAATTTATATTGGAAGAAACCAAATGTGTGAAGCACTAAGTTTTGTATTGACCACTTAGTTTTTTCACTTTTGTGTTTTTTTTGTACTTCTTTTAATATTTTTCTGCCTTTTTCAGAACTAACGGACAGAATTGAAACGTATAAAATAAATGTATCTGTCTGTGCCCTGATAACTTCAAATGTTCATTTGCATTTACAGACCTGCAGTGTAGAAATGGTCCACGTCATTGTAGGGCTGCTCAATTAATCGTATTTTAATCGCAATTACGTTTATGGCTTGCAACGATCACGAAAACAACGTAATCAAAATAAAACGTTTATTTTTGTATTATTATTATTTCTTTCTTTTTTTTCAAAATAATTTTTTTTTTTATTGGTTTTTCAGTTGAATTATATTTACAGTTCAGGGTAATCAACTGTTAAAAACATACTGTTCACATTTTTTTCTCCAATAAATTGAGTAAATGGATAATCGTTTTTTAATAATCGTGATATCAATTATTGACCCAAATAATCGAGATTATGATTTTTGCCATAATCGAGCAGCCCTACAGTACGTCATTGTACTCAATCATCTTCTTATATTCAATTATTGGAATAATAACAATATTTGTTTTCCCCCTTATCTGAGAACACCATTATTAACTACCAGTTTATAAAGACACTTAGAGCAATGCACGGAGGCAACTCAAAATATCTAGTTATTGTACATTTATTTATATATTGACGTTTCCCCTCTAACTCTCTGTTTATGTTTCTCACAGTAAAGTATCTATCTGTGGTGGAGATGTTCTGCTGTGATGAATATGTACATGGGGACAGGCACAGAAAGACCAACATTTGTGCAGGCATTTCATTTTATGAATAAAAAATGAACATGAGGAATCAAGGTCACAGTGTGTCCCACTTCCTCTCGGGGCTTTGTTAGCCTCAGAGCTGATTTCAGCTGAGCGTTTAGTGAGAAGCAGATGGAGAATGCTGGATGTCAGCTTCTTCTATACATCCCACCATGGCTGCCTGCTACCCACATGGGGTCCCGCTGCACACCTCTCTCTGCCTTCTTGTTTCTGGATCGTGCTGTGTCAAAACAGTAAAGATTAAAACCGAACGGCTAATTAGCTCAGATCTACTGTATGTTTCAGTATGTCACACCAGACTGTTTCAATAAGAGAACAACAGGCTTCTGTCATCCCTCACCATCACAGCGTTTTTATCTTTCCCCCCTTTGTCCCCTCTCTCTGCTCCTCTAAAAACCATCTGGTGGTTTGTTCAGGATCTCTCTCTCTGCATGGGTATTCTCTATTATTTTGCAGTATGCTGGTGACCTTTAGAAATCCATCTTCACTGATTGGCTGTGTTTATGTTCCTCTCTGGTTTGTTTTATTTAAGGCATACCTTTACTGCAGAGCTTGGCAAACATGGACATGATTTTTATATCTATCGTGACCAGTTGGAGTTAATATTTAACATTTCAAAAATCCTTCAACCTTCAAGAATTTTACCGTGTAAGAAACTGTAACTGTACCAAAGATTTATGACGTTTTTTTCTATAAAATAATGTAGATATTGTTACTGTAGAAAGCAACCCTACACATCAAGTCAAAGGTCCATCAAGCATAATTGTGTGATTTGTTGTAAAATCTTTTACCTTCTGATATGAACATGTTGTTTTGTCTATATTTCGCCCTTTTGCATCTACATTACTGCAAATACTGTCTACTATCTTGCCATATTCGGGGGTTTAATTTGTAATCAAATCTAAAGAACTCTCTCGAACTTTTCTTTTAGTGTTGATATTTGTTTTCCAAATCTGAAATATTCATCATTTATACAGAAAGTATGATTATGTTTTTTGCCAAAATAACCCCAGGATATTGTACTCAAATTACAGCTGAGCAACACATTTAATTTATTGACATAATGAGTATATTACAGATTCTCTAATTTCCTTTTCCTGAATCCCACAAAGTCCAGAGGTCAAAATGAATTCAGTGGTAGCTCTGTATGAATCCTGTGCCGAGCTAACCCACTCTGCCCAACAGAAGCTGTCTGCAGGGGCCTCCATCCCATCCTGAGCTAATTAACAAGGTGTGTGTGTGTGTGTGTGTGTGTGTGTGTGTGTGTGTGTGTGTGTGTGTGTGT